>NC_081848.1:19446141-19673484 GCF_963259705.1 Myotis daubentonii | reverse complement strand
AAGAAGACAGTGTCCCTGTTCCATTAAATATTCACAATATTGGTAAAGATAGATAGTTTGAAAGTTTTATCTACATCTTTGTGCTTTCCTAAAATTAATTTTTTAATAGCAAGAATACAGAGAAATTTATACTTTCATGTTTTACAGATGGGAATATAAATTGATTGAGGTAGCTCTTTTTAGAATGCATTTTGGTGACACTTATCAAAAGCCTTCAATACATGCTTATTCAAGCAATTTCATTTCTGGGAACTCATCCTAAAAAAAAAAACCAAAACAAAAAAAAACAATTATAAAGCTGCACAAAGATTTATCTAAAACAAATCTTATTATATCTATTTTTATAATTTTAAAAGATTGGCAACTGCTTAAAAGGCAACAATGGAGAATTTGGTCAAATTACTTACAACTTATGGTGAAATAATGCGTGTCTTTTTAAAATAATGTTATTGATGATATGGGAAAATGCTGGTTACCTTGTCAAGTGTTTTTTTTTTCCTTGAATAGACTACAAAGCAACATGTGCAATATAATGCTATTTTTGTTAAGAACCATTTTATATTGGGGTGGGATGAATTGGCAAAAGACACCCCTCATGGTCCCCATCAAGGGGAGGCCAAGAATCAAAATAATTTAATCATAGTTGGCACCACTCTTCCTGGCATCAAAAAGTTTAGCTCTTGACAACCATTGTGGTTGTTCTTGTGAATCAGCCAAGTTTCAGGTCTGGCAAGAAAGCAAAATGCTTCTCAGCATAATAATGGGGTGGTCTGTTGTTCACAAAGCATGAAACACAAACACCCAGAGGAAAGGGAAAAATGTCCTTTCCTCATTGCCAGGCCAGCCTGTGTTCTCTCAAAGGAAAGTGCACACTTGTCTTTGTAAGAAGGATGCACTTACTCTACAGCTGATTTGCTTTAGAGAACTTGCACTCAAAGGTGGAGAGGCTGAACTGGTATTAAGAGCTTAACATGCACCCTTCTTCGCTAGAGGGACGCTCCTCGTTCTCTGTCACCTGCTACGTGTAGGGCAGGAGCCAGCAAACCAGGGCCAAGTCCAGCCCACAGCCTGTTTTTGTGTGGTCCACAAGCTAAAAATACTTTTCACATTTTTAAAAGGTTGAAAGGAATGTCTTAAGAACAATGTCATGTGACATGAAAATTATATGAAAGTCAGATGTCAGTTTCCATAAACAGCATTTTATTGGAGCACAGCCATTCTCATTTATTTATGCATTGTCTCTGGCTACTTCCTGCGACATCTGCAGAGTTGAATAGTTGCGAGAGACCACATGGCCTGCAAAGCCTAAAATATTTAGAGTTTGGCCCTTTTCATAAACAGTTTACTGATCCGCTCTAGTACAGAGATCTTCAGTGTGTTTCTCAGCCAAGCTCAGGTGGCAGTCAAGTCTGCAATACCTTCCTCTGAAGAGGTGTGCAGTTTTTCAAGGGAAGGACCTATATTACAGGTTGCAATGACTTGAGGTACCCTCTCCTTCCTTTGAAGGGTATAAAAAAATCTCTGAATGTTGGTCAAAGTAAAAAATTATACTACGTATATTAGCAAAGATTCTCTTTTTCGGGACTAAGAATGGGAGAGAACCCTGCCGCATCTAGCTTACAGTACATATAAATATAACGTAAGCATTGACGTGCATCCATCCCCACCCCCATTCCCCTATTTCAAGAGTCAGCTTTCTCTGAAATACTCTAAAAGGTGAAGTTTTCCTTTAAGTGTCTCCCTAATTGTCCACTCAGAATCTCACTTGGGGCAGCAATTTCTGCTGGCTTGGTCACGGACCGCCACTCTGCTGCTACTCTTCACCTGGAGCTCTTGGACCTTGACTGTTATTTGGACACCACTCCCTCTCTGCAAGAGCTAGCTAGAAAGGTCAGTGTGCAGTATTCTGCCCTTTTATTCTCTACACATTCTATCCACTAGGCCAGTGGTTCTCAACCTTCCTAATGCCGCGACCCTTTAATACAGTTCCTTATGTTGTGGTGACCCCCAACCATAAAATTATTTTTGTTCCTACTTCATAACTGTAATTTTGCTACTGTTATGAATCATAATGTAAATATCTGATGTGCAGGATGTATTTTCATTGTTCGCGACCCACAGGTTGAGAACCGCTGCACTAGGCAAACCTGTAAAGATTCAAATTATTTTCTGCTCCTGGCTTTTTGCCTCTCTCCCAAGTGTTTCCTTCATCTAAGCTCCCCCATGCAGAGCTACCTTCCACCTTCCAGGAAACTCCATTCCTTGCAGGCAAAGCTTGATCTTGCTTCAGGATCCATTTCCTATCCACTCCTTCCCACCCATGCAGAATCCTTCTTTATGACTTTTTAATGCAATGCGTACTAATGTGTTGGGGGGCGGGGTGAAGGGCTGTCTAAGAGGATAGCTAATCGTGGCCATGATATCTCAGGTCAAGCAGACAATAGTGGGTGGTTTTGGAATTCCAAATCTCAAATCAAATCACAAACCCTCTGTTATGCCCTCCTACCCCCAGATTTTGTTTTCCCCCCAAATGAATATAGTAAAGGCCTAATCTCCAACGTGATGATGTTTGGAGATTGGTCCTTTAGGAAGTAATTAGGTCATGAGAGTTGAGCCCCCATGATGGTCTGAATGTCCTTATAAAAAGAAGAGAGGCCAGAGCTCTCTCTCCCTACCATGTGAAGATACAGTAAAAAAAAAAAAAAAATTAAAATTAAAAAGTGGCTGTATGCAAGACAAGAAGAGCTATAACCAGGAGCTGAATCACCCAGAATCTTGTTCTCGGACTACCCAGCCTCTGGGAATATCTGTTGTTTAAACCACCCATTCTATGATGTTTTGCTATAGCAACCCAAGCTGACTAAGGCAAGCTGCAAACATAGTGTGAAGTATGACCTCAAACTGGCTGCAACAATTTGGATGTTGATTACCTACCATTAATGGAACCCCAGTGGGATAGGTACTGATTGATCAGCAGATCAATTCTGTTACCAAGGATCCAGGTTCTTTCTTTCCCCTGTACTCAACCATCCTCAGTGTCAGCTTCATCTTAAGAGTTGTCTCTCATGATTTCAAGTTGGCTACCTTTGGCCATTAGAATTTCATTCTTTCTTGTTCCTATTGAATGGGGGATGTGGATGGGGGTGGGGAGAAAGGCGTCTCCTACACTTGCAGAATATAGGTTCTCCCCTTAAATCTGGTCAAAATAAGTCATGTATCAACCCTTGAGTCGCTAGTAGTCTTCAGAGGAAGTCCATATACTAAATATCTTAAACGAATGGGAACACCCCTCTCCTAGACTAGAGTCAGCTTTTCCTGAAATAGAAGACTGAGATGGATACCCAAACTTGGGTTCTATTAGAAAGGAAGAAAGGGGGAATCAATGCCGGGTGGACAGCAGCATTACTGCACAGTAGGATATGTAACTCTTATTTAGGCCCAGTGTCATGTATGAGTTCATATTCTGATCTTCACGAAGGTTTCCATTTTACAAACAGTACCGAATAGTTTCACCAAAAGAAAATAACTGCTTAAAAAGTTTACATCTAGCTTGGTGGACGGGGTAATGGGGGAGAGGTCAATGGGGGGGAAAAAAGGAGACTCATGTAATACTCTAAGCCATAAAGACTTTAAAAAAAGTTTACATCTATTAAATACATCAATAAAAACAGGCATCAGATATCCTCTGTCATACCACAGAGTATAAATAAATGCTCCCATGAGTGACTTCAAGTTCCAAAATAATTTCTAAAAGCTAACACGTTGTCACACATATAATTGTTAAGCTGAACACCAAAAGAAGTCTGTAGTTCTGTAGTTTTTATAATAAGTTACTTGCTGTTTTTAGCACTTTGACCTTAATTTTAAGTTAACTTTATCCCAAAGTCAGTGCATATACTTTTCCCCTCTGTCTTCCTCAGGGCAGTCTAACCTTGCTTCTATCCAACTACAGTGAATATAAAAACTAACCATTATTAATGGACTCTCAAAATCTTAATCTCAACCCAGAATACAGAGAATATTATTTATGAGTTCTCCCATAATCACTGATGACCTCAATCAGAATTTGAACTCAGTAAAAGATTTGGCCTCTAGTAGATAGCACACCTCCACATATAAGTCAAAAGATTAAAAATAACCCAAGCAAACTAGGTTAAAATATAATGGCAGTCATTTAGCACCGACCCTTTAGATTGAGCTCTTGAGACTCCAGCTCATAGAAAGCATAAGTACTTTCATAATCATGTTTTTTCTCACCTTTGTGTTTATATAAGTTCCTATAATTATGAGCTGGTGCACCTTTCTCTTCATTCATTATCATATTTAAGTTTAATTGAAAAAGTAATATCCTTACAATTTATAATGGTCTTTTGACAGTACTTCACTACAGTAAAGCAATTTCCTGGCTTTCATTAATGACCAGACTGATATCATTTTAAAACTGAACAATGGATCTATTAAAATTACTATTCACCATCTGGGTCTCCTTGAAAGATTGTTTGAGGCCAAGCTGTTATTTCTGTAGAAGAAAAGAAAATGGACTAAGCTGGAAGCACCCAATAGGCCAATAACACATACTTGCAAAATTTTTTCTCAGCTAGGGCATGCACTTTAATAGCCTCTTGCAGTGAAAAATGAAAGGAATAGAGATAAATATGTATCAATTTAAAAGCTAAGCCTTGGGAACAGAGGAAAGAGAAGGATGGTCAAGACTATCTGAAAAGTGAATCAAGGGTTGAGTGCGTCTGACACACATCTTTTTAAAAGTTATTTTAAGCCATCAAGTAGCCAGTATTTTGAACACAACCAGTCACTGACTCACTGTGTGACTCCAGGGGGTTATTCACCCAGGGCATTGTGAAAGCAGAGTCTGGAGAAGGCGCCCTGCTTTTGAGTCTCGGCACCCAAGCTTAATAGCTATGTGACCTTGAGCAAGTCACTTGTCCTCTGTATTCATCACCTTCCTCAGCTACAAAAGTACGGATAATAATAATTATAATACCACCTTCATGGTCATTTATAAGTATTAAACAAGTTAGTATATGTAACAACACTTGGCACATTGAAAGTCCTTTCTACATTTCACCTATTAGGATCAACTTAAAGAAAGCAGTATATTGGTTACATATCAAACAAAACTATTTTCAAACTGTATTTTCCAAAGGCTACTTTAATTTCTGCAATCAAGCAACAATATAAATAATAAATAATGTATATGGTGTAGGGCGTGATACGTGCTCTATAGAAAAATAAAACTGAGAGGGAGGTAGGGAGGGTCAGGGGGAAGGTTACGGTTTTAAGTGGAGTGATCAGGGAAGGTCTCACTATAATGGCGAGAAAAGACCTGAAAGAAGTTAGGGAGAAAGCCATAAAAATACCTGGAGAAGAGTGGCATGAGTGAGTTTAAGAGAGAAGGAGAGGAAAGGAATTGAAGGCAGCAAGTGTAGACAAATATTTCCAGGAGTTTAATTATTAACCATAAACCCTCAAAACCCTGGAAGGTAGTATATGTGTATTCATTTTACAGAGAAATCTGAGACTGAGAGAGAATAAAGATGCAGCCCCAAATGAAAACGCTAGCAAAAGAAAGAACTGAGACCCGAACTCTAACTTCAAAAATAGAGTTCTTACTTGTTCCATGCATTCAGCATATGTTGAGTGCTTAGTGTGTGTGTGTGTGTATGTGTGTGTGTGTGTGTGTGTGTGTGTGTGTGTGTGGTGTGTGTTTAAATGTTTATCTGAACAATTATCTAGACAGTGTTTCTCTGAATAGCCCAAGAACTACCTGCACTAGAATTAACCAGCAGGCATCTTAAAAATTCACATTCCTGAACTTTATCCCAGACTCACTAAATCAGAATCTTTAGAGTTTTTAGCACTTCCAGGGATTCGAAGCTCACCCAAGTTTAAGAGTTGCTTGTCTCGTGAATGCATTAAAATATACATATATTTTAATTTCTCTACCTTCTGTCCTTTCTATATTTCTTTTACAAGTGATGAAAATCTATTTGGTAACTCATCCCAACAAATTTTCAATGTCCTCTTTCTTAACATTTTTCATAACCAAATAAATTTCACTAGAATAATAAACCTTACTTCTTTCTACCTAAACCTGTCAGCATAAGTTTCCAGAATTTTGAAAGATCTCCCATGTTGTATTTTCCCTTTAAGGTGGGATTTTATTTGATGGCAGCATAATTATAAAAAGAATCTGCTCTTTACACCAAATTGCTGTGTTTAACAAAGATTATGAACTTTCGTTTCCAACTCTGAAGGATAATATTCTGTTGAAAAGTATTTTTTTAATTTTTTTAATATATTTTATTGATTTTTTTACAGAGAGGAAGGGAGAGGGATAGAGATCCAGAAACATCGATGAGAGAGAAACATCAACCAGCTGCCTCCTGTGCACCGCGCCCCCCACCCCCGGGGATGTGCCCGCAACCAAGGCACATGCCCTTGACCAGAATTGAACCCGGGACCCCTCAGTCCGCAGGCCGATGCTCTATCCACTGAGCCAAGCCGGTTACGGCTGAAAAGTATTTTTATATGAAGGAAAAATGCACCGATTCATTGTATGTTTCAGGTCTATCCCTTATGCTGCTGATTGAGATAGTAGTTCCACTGGAGTCTCTGAAAATCACCCCATTGTAGGCACTTGATCTCTCTTTCTAATAATTCAGGAACATGGGTTTGCTGCACCTATCCAGAGAATGCTTTGTTTTGTACCAGTTCTTTGCTTTCTATCCAGAAACAGCTGCTCCATCTCCTGTGACACAGGATGTAATAAAATGGAGTAAATGGAGTAGAGTATTTTGATAGATTAATCACTGCGGGGTGTGCAGTGTTCACAGCACTCATGGTGAAAGTGAAGAGATTATACCAGAATGACATCTGTTTTCTTCCATGTAAATTGCTAGACTTTGAATCTGCTGTTATTTAGCAGATGTGTAGATTTAATTATTAGGATTGTGTAACCACTGGGGAAAGCATGGGATTTTATTGATAGCTTTCCACCTACGGTAATTGCAGAATGAGTAAACTGCCTTTGTCTCCTTCATGGAATAAAACTGAAAAAGTTAAACCCATAGGGGATCTGTTATTTCTTATACCTAAAGTGCATATGAACTGGTTGTGTTGATACCTATATATTAATACAATTCCAACAAATGTGTGTAGCAGTTTGACAGTTATTTTTCCCATAGGCTGCAATTAAAGACCCATTTTCAGTAAAATGTTTTAGAGATGTTTATTAGTCCATCATCTGCAAGACTGAGTATTCCTAAGATTTTCATAGGGTTATCTACAGTTTGGGTTAAAAGAAGCCTTGGAAATGATCTGTTCCTATCCATTCATTTGACACTTGAGGAATCTAAGGAGGAAAGAAATAGAGTATCTACTAAGTAGGTGGCAACTTATTTCTCAATTTGCTGACTCTCATTCCAGTGCTCAAAACAGTCTGTTAGAAACAGAGGAACCCAAATCTGTTGACAAGTTCTTCCCAGAATGCCCTGAGACTTTGCCTTTTTAACCTCTGTGGCCTCATCCTTGTGTGGTAACAAAAATAGCTGGAAGGCAATGTTGGATGAGGTCATCAAAAGGATATGACCTCCAGGTGACCCGTGAGCTGGACCCAGGCAATCAAAGGCTCAAAAACTCCTCTCCTGTCCTTGGAATATACTGCCCCCTCTTTCCACAGTGAAAGCCATTTTCAAAGATGTAGCCTTGAGAGAGCAATGTGTTGTTGAACCATGACTTCCTCCAAGTAAGGCCTCTATATAACTTTTAAGATTCTAGCAGTTTGGTGTGGAGATCTTCTCATCTAAAGACAAGACTCATATGTAAGTTCCTTTGCTTAAAAGCTGCTTCCTACCAATCTGAATTGGTCTTCCCCTTTCTTCGATCTCTCCTTGTATCCCATGTAGGGAGGCCAATTTTGAATTAGGCCTTCCAAGGAACTTCCAAGGTAGTGAACCAGCAGGCAAATGGGAAAAATTGACAAATCCACAGATTTTTGCTTAAGACACAAAATTCATGAGTCCAAAGCTTCAGGACCTGGTCCCACATGTGCCACTAATGTGATTGGTGGCCTTCGCCACAGCTGTTTCCTCATCTGTGCTTAAAGCCACACCCTGCATTATTGGGGTTAAAAATCCAATCTAGTGACTCTTCTGCTCTATGATGTTCTTTCTTCCCCCCCCCCCCAAATGCTCTTGAAACTAATGTATAAAACACAGATGCTACATAATCATCTTCACTTGTCCAGAAAGCAAGTTCCTGAAGATACAACTCTTTCTCAATGTCTATGATCCATTTAAAAAACTGAAGAGTTTTAATCACATTCAGCAATTCAATTCACATGAACTCTGCCTCCCATCCTCTGTAAAATAGTGATCTAACACCTACAGAATATTAAACAAGAAAACCTAGCCACAACAGGCAAAGGCATGTCTGGAAAATATCAAGCATATCAGATCAGAAGCTAAATTTTAAGCTGTTGTACATAGCTTTTGTCTAACATGATAAAACCATCCGGATATTTCAAAACTATCTGGATAATTATTGAAGTTTTCCATTTTGATTCAGATGTTTTGATATTATATGTATAGTTGAAGCGGAGTTCTGGTTCTTATCTGACTGATGTCATATGGGGTGGCCACTGTATGGCATTAGACAGAGCTCACAGCGTGCCCACCGAGTCACGCATCCACGCTGCATCCGCCATCTCCACTCCACCATTACCATGAGTGAGCTAGGAACCGAGGGAGTTATGCCTAGCCCAGAAAGCTACCACTCTGCAACTTCCACACTCACCGTGATGAGCCTTTAGAAAACATCACACCCTGCCCTACATCGCTGAGTACTCCTTAGTAGATCTCCCATCACCTGGGCTCTTATTCACATATTAATGACTTCAGATTCCACCACTCTGACTTCTCTCACCTTCTACTATACTCTCTGAGGCTCTCCACCTGTTATTAGCTTCTTCTCTGAACATTTCCTCCACTCCTGTATGAAACCTACTGCCCTTTAAGGTTGCTGCTTTGCATGTAGCCAACATCAGTGGCATCTTTCCTGTCCCACATCACTTATTTCACTGGGTCCGGAAGTAGTGAGTTTGTGCACAATACTATAATTGTTCCTCAAGAATCATTATCTCTGCCTCCTCCCTAAAACATCTAAGCTATTTTGAAACTTATGCCATTAAACCATACCACCATCTATGATCCTTATTGAATTTATATTCACATCTCCAGTTCATTCCCACTGTTCCTTGAAGAATTTAATACCTATCTTGCTGTGTCCTTTTACATAAATATTCTTGCCATCAATATTTAATTCATATTTCTTACTTTTTAAAATGAGGTCATGGACAGGAAAGATTTTCAAAATATCAAACAGCTGGTAAGGAACAGGGACCAATCAGCTAAATGACCAATATAGCCAAACCTGTGTAGACTGACTATCAGCACTGTATGTAGATCGTTCTTCCAGTTACCTAGCCTCTCAGTTGCCAAATCCACTCCTTGTTGCTCATCTTGCATGTCCCTTATCAGAGAAGAAATGGCCTTCTCTGACGAGTCCATACGCATTAACAACATCTTCCCACAATTGCTGCCCACTAATTATTAACTCTCTCAAAAGCACACATGACATCTAATACATTTATGAGTTTATTAATGTATTGTTTTTCTCTTCTAATTAAAATATAAGCTATTTGAAAACGTGGACTTTGTTCTTTCCATTGTTTTTATCCAGTGTCTAGATAAATCTCTGACATAAAATTGGTGCTCAGTAAATATTAGAAAATAATTTTGGGTCAAACGTAGCTTTAGGGATGGAATTACAAGATTTCCACTTTATGCTACTTAGCTTTTGAATGCTAATTAGGCCTTCAATATTTGAAACAAGTTAAAAAGAATAAAAGAATAACATAATTCCACTCACTTTGGAAAGAGTGTGAATTTAATGTAGGTATCTTAGCATGCACAGAATTCTCAGCATCCACCAATACCCATGTCTATCTGTAGTTGCTAAAAATACAGGCACTTTAAATTTCATGGAATAAAG
This sequence comes from Myotis daubentonii, assembly GCF_963259705.1. Lineage (NCBI taxonomy): Eukaryota > Metazoa > Chordata > Mammalia > Chiroptera > Vespertilionidae > Myotis > Myotis daubentonii. Next base: position 19,663,413 of record NC_081848.1, on the reverse strand, counting down.
TAGTTCATGAAACATCAGAGGTGATATCTTGGGTCATGATGTAGATAAACTTGTAGAAATAACATCATTTCAACCTAGGATGGTAGGAATATATAAATGAAAAATAGGATTCAGTCAGTGGAAGCAACACTAAATTTCTGCCTCTGCCACACATAAGTTTCCTGTCTTCCAGAAAATAGCATTAGGAGAAGCACAATTCACTTACTCATTTGGGGATTTGCCATATAAAATAGAATATATGGCATGAATTGCAGTAAGGGGGCACATTATTCTAAAATTTCCTAACAAGCAAGGCAAGTTTGCCAGGTTCCAAATTAGCATTTAGTCATTTGCCCTATGAGGAAAATGCAAAATTATTTATTTATACCTCTTACAACTTTGCTTGGTTAAAGTTGTATCTGCATAATAGGCAGTGTGCTAGAAGAAACAGGAAATATGCTTATGGCATCTGCCATAAAAAGAAGCTATTAAAATGACAATGTTACTGATTTCTTGAATGTTGAGAATAAGTACTCCATGAAAAAAATCATTCCGCAGTAACGGGCTAAACTAGCGACTTTTATTAGCAGAGCTCTCACAGTTATTATTCCCTGGACCAGAAGACAGTTTACCCCTGACAAAGGGGTGGTCATCTCTAACTAGGAGCCCACGCAATGACTATGCTTGACCTAAAAGCTGAAAATACCTTTCAAATGAGATGAGAGAACAAGAAGCTATCACAATCTTTTAGCAAATTCCTCCTAAAAGGAGAAAAATAGAGAACAAACTCCAAACTGATGGCAAAATTTGAAATTATTTTCTGCAGTATTTTATACGCAACATAATGATCAAATTACTAGAGGCCCAATGCACGAAATTCATGCAAGAGTAGGCCTTCCTTCCCCCGGCTGCTGGCACCGCTTCCCTCTGACACATGGGACCCAGGCTTCCCTCACGGCCATGGCTTCATCCAGAAGGAAGTCCAGAAGGACATCTGGAAGGATGTCTGGTCTAATTAGCATATTATGCTTTTATTATTATAGATTTTAATTTTCAAATGATATGTGACTTATTCTATTGCAAAAAATAGATAAAAATATGATCCACAAAAGTCACCCTTTAAAAAAATATTTTTATACATTGCCATTTACAATTTTTACCAAGTTTTGCCCTAAACCCTATTTTCTTTATGATGCCTTTATTATTTTATTTATTTTCTAGGTCTTGATGAGCCAAATCTCTCCCCACGTCTCAGCCTGAAGGGGTCACATCCTCCTAACTGCTGAACCATTTACTAGCAAGTCCTCTCCTTAGATCAAACAGGCCAACGCTGGAGCTGGGGCAGTGCCGGCATTTACCAAAACAAGTGGCTTTTGTGGGGCCAGGACAGATGCCTGGACAAAACTGAGTATCATGAGAAATAGAAAGTAGAGATTGATGGACAGAAAGCTATTCTCACTAATCTAATCCAGCAATTTTCAACCAGTGTGCCACAAGAATTTTTAAAACATGCCATACCTGACTAGTCAGGGGCACTGATCTCTTTTCCCTTAGATTGTCAAAATTGAAAATGACAACAGCCAATACAACAATAACCATATGGTGTGAAGAAATCAAAATTATACCTATTTTTTTATCAGATTGGCAAAAAATAATATATTTTTTGGTGTGCCACAGAATTTTAGTAATCAGTATATGTGTGCCATGAGATAAAAAAGGCTGAAACTCTCTGATCTAAAGAAGTAAAATATTAAAAACCATGCCCGACCTGCAAGGCTCAGTGATTGAGCATTGACCTATGAACCAGGAGGTCACAGTTCAATTCCTGGTCAGGGCATAAGCCCAGGTTGCAGGCTCAATGCCAGTGTGGGGTGTGCAGGAGGCAGCTGACCAATGATTCTCTCTCATCATTGATGTTTCTGTCTCTCTCTCCCTCTCCCTTCCTTTCTGAAATCAATAAAAATTTATTTTAAAAAAATTAAAACCGGTTTTCAAAATGGTGCTAACTGCAGGGAGTAGTTAGAAGCTTGAATGAATTAAAGTAAATATATGAATCTAAAATATTTCTCAGTACATTATCTAGTTAAGAGTATATAGTCAGAGCCCACAAATATCATTGCATATGTAATTTAAAAGAAAATACCTTTAATTCAGGTAGAGAGAGAAAGAGAAGATAGTGGGGAAATTCAAAACCAAGTACCGGCATGACAGGCTTGGAGATTTCAATGGATTGGGGTTCCTAGACTAATAGTAAATACTATATTCAATCAGTTCCACAATAATGAATATTTACTAAGCCTTTGCTATAAGCCAGGTCACATGCTAAACACATCACATATATTATCCTGTTTACTCCTGCCAACAACCTTATTTACAAATGAGGAAACAGGCTCTTAGAGACGTTACATAGGTTGCTGACGCCTCAAGCCAGTTGAGCTGCAGAGCTGGAATATACGTTTAAATCTGCTGTGGAAGCCACACTCTTAACTACTTCTAACCATACCTTATTGTCTCTATAAAATGTGGGTTGGTGCATGCCTGCTGAGCTTTCAAAATCTGGTGCTCCTGTGCAAGAGGCACAGAGTCACTTTATTAGCAAGGAGGTATATAATGTGCAAGTGGGTGCTGGACGCGGGACCTCGTCTCTTTTCAAATGAAATTGGTGAATGGAGGGAAGCAAAGACACGTTAAGTATAAAGGCTTACAGCAATGCTCTGCCTAGAATTTCCTCCTACTATCTAAATAATAGGAAGAATGTTCCAAATAGCTGGGTTCCAAGGGAACTCAAATTTCCTCTTTGGCCCTGACAACCTACCTCCCACAAGGATGCACAAAGAGGAATTTCCAGCTTGGGTTTTTCTAAAATATTTTTCTAATCACACAAGATTGAAAGCTAAGAGTTCTCTTAGAGACCCCTCTTCCTCAGTCCATGTCTTATCAGTCATCACACCCTGTTCTTCTAATTAGAGATGAATTGATCTCTAATCTGTGCTTGCCTTTCAATTCCCCCACAAGGTCTCTAGTCAGCCCTCCCCTTCTCACACTGACATAGCACCGTGGTGATAGGGGTTTCACTCGGGTGTCTCCAATTCATTGTATGCAGCAGCTGCCTCTCACCCTTGCTGAATACAGGTGTGAGGATGTGTATCTCCATCACATCCCTGTTGGATGAGCAGGTACCCTCTTTGGGTTTATGGGTTTCTTGGGGCATGAAGGGGGCATTGTTGTATGAGGCTGGGCAAAACTTCACACGCCTGTGCAGGCTGCAGAGCTGCTGCAAACTATGATGACGGTCCTCTGCAAGGAGACCGAGGAGCAGCAGACACCTCCTGCGTGATGACTGGGTGACACCACTGGTGATGATTCGGCAACCTGAGACTCCTGGGCAAGAGAAACAAAGTGATCCTGAAATTGGTTTCCTGGGTCCATTAGCCTATCACCTTTCTACTTCCTCATTTTTTTGCCTACACCCTCCTCTGTCCTCATCCCAAAAGAGCCCTAGTTGCCTCTTTTCCTTTCATTAGCTCTCAGCAGCCCATGAAAATCAAAGCTAAAATCATTAGAAACCAAAAGCTTGATTACGTTTTCTTCGAGGGCAGGGAGGACTTAATCTTCAAAACTTCCCTGAGAAAAAATATTTTCATTTCATTATTTTACAAGGAGTGGTTGTCCTTTTTTATTCAATGGAAGGAAGCTTACTTGAATTCTAATGTAGGAAAAAATAGTTAAGCTTTTGTGTTAAATGAGACAATACTCGTTTCCCATTGTCCTGCTGTGTCTTCTCATTCCACACCATTCCACTCGCCACTGATTCCAAATTCCACCAACCAATGACTTTCATAAACAGTTCTGCTCTTTATCTCATTGAACTCCCTCTTCCTTAAACATTGCCCTTTCTTGACCTTGGTGACAGCACACCTTCCTGAAAGTCCATTGGCATCTCTGATTGCTATTTTTCAGTTCTTTACTAGCGACTTTCTCTATCCATCTTTTAAACATTAGAGTCTCTTGGGATTCCATTCTGTTCCCACTTCTTTTTTAACTCTACACACTTCCCCTGGGTAATTTCTCCTATTCCCATGAATTTTTCATCTATATTTTGAAAACACCCTAATATGTATTGAGCTGCAGACTCACATATTCATCTACCTATGAGCCTCTCCACTTGGATGCACCCTGTGCAAAATTGAAGTCAGTATTTCTCCATTCAACCTACTCTCCTACCTCCAGAAAAAAAGAAAAAAAAAGTCACCTCAGTTGCTTAAAGCTATATCCTGGGCATAGTACTTACCTCTTCTACCTTCTACAGCCCTCTAAATCCAAATCAATCACTAATCACTTTTTACCCCAGTTTAGGTCCCTCTTATCTTCTCTGGATTAGGGCTATAGTCTCCCATCTAAATTGCTCTCCAGTCTAATTAGGGATCTTTTCAAAATACTTATGTGATCTGTCACTCTCCTGCTAAAAGTCCTAGATCAGTGGTTCTCAACCTTCCTAATGCTGCAACCCTTTACTACAGTTCCTCATGCTGTGGTGACCCCCAATTTCATTGTTACAAATTGAACATAACTAAAGCATAGTGATTAATCACAAAACAATATGTAATTATGTATGTGTTTTCCTACGGTCTTAGGCGACCCCTGTGAAAGGGTTGTTCGACCCCCAAAGGTGTCGAGACCCACAGGTTGAGAACTGCTGTCCTAGATTCTTTGTCCCACCCCCACCCCACCCTGTTTTCAGGAATCAGACCTAAAACTTACAAAATCCTTCATAATCTGGCCCCAATCTACCACGTCACATGACTACGGCTAGCCCAAATGACATTTCTATGTAAATTATAAAAGACATTCCTTTCTTGGAGCAGATGCAGCCTCATGCCAGGGAGTAAGGCAGTGTCAGTTGGATTTGTACATCCACCCTCCCCAACACCTTTGTTCCAAGCCCAGCCTTCATAACTTATATGGTGGCCTAATCACACAATCTCCTGGACCCATCTCCAAAGGGACCATGTTTACCTCTTCATTTTTGTACATAATGTCCTTCTTTCTCATTCCATTACTACCAGTTCACAAAGTGGTCCTTGTACAAAGAAAGAGAAAGACCACTTTAGAATGGCAGTATCTGATTAAATAAACAAGAAACTTCTGAATGAGGCTTGTTTTGAGTAGCCACAAACTGAGTAGAATTCTGAACCAGCCCATCAGAATCTTAACAGTTTATCCAGAGGCCTGAACAGGGTTCAGTCATATATTCAGTCCACCTGGTCTCAACAACACATTGCTCTCTCAAGGCTACCTCCTTGTAAACAGCTCCCACTGGAGGAGCAGTGGGCAGAATGTTAGTTCCGAGGACCGGGGATGTGGGGAGGAACCTCCTATTGCCCAGGTCCAGCTCGTGGGTCAACCAGAGGTCACAGCCTCTTGATGACTTTCTCCTTCATCTTTATCCTCTTCACCTCCAATTCACAATCCACTTTCCCTAGGCAGTTGCCCCTACCCTTTGTTTTGCTTTCTCAGAACCCTGCACTTCAACAGCACAGACATTAAGAAGGGATTAAGAAGAAATTGTTACAAAATAGCCATGGGAATGTAAAGTACAGCATAAGAAATACAGTTAATAATCCTATCTAATAAAAGAGAAAAATGGTAATAGGCGTACGACGATACCCTTTTCATTGGCTAATCAGGGCTATATGCAAATTAACTGCCAACTATGATTGGCAGTTAACTGCCAACAAGATGGGGGTTAATTTGCATATGTAGGCACAATGCAGGGAGGCGAAAGGGAAAGCAGGAAGAAGCCCCCTGCCACTGACAGTGATCAGAAACCCGGGGGGGAGCTAAGAGCTGGGGGGCAGGGCAAAGGCGGCCCTGGGGCCCTGCCCCCCAGCCATGATCGGAGAATCAGGCGCCTTTGCCGCCCTGGCCAGTGATAGCAGGAAGTAGGGGTGGAGCCAGCGATGGGAGCTGGGCACTGTCGAAGCTGGCAGTCCCGGGAGCTAGGGGTCCCTTGCCTGGGTCTAAAGCAGAGCCCACGATCGCGGGGCCGCTGCAGCTGCGGGTCCCCGCTGCCCAGGCCGGACACCTAGGCCAGAGGCGTTAGGCCTGGGCAGGGGCGGAGCCTGCAACCACGGGGAGCTGGGGGTCCCCTGCCCAGGCCTGACACCTCTGCCAGAGGCCTCAGGCCTGGTGAAGGGGCCGATCCGGTGATTGGTGATCGGAGGGTGATGAGGGTCAACTCCTCTGGCCGAGGCATCAGGCCTGGGTGGGGGGTGGTGCCGGGGATTGGGGGGATATGATGGTCCCCTTGCCCAGGCCTAAAGCCTGGGTCAGAGGCATCAGGCTTGGGCGGGGGGTGGAGCAAGCGATCAGAGGGAGATGGGGGTCCCCTGCCCAGGCATGATTCCTGGGCCAGAGGCCTCAGGCCTGGGCGGGGGCCAGAGCCAGTGATCAGGGGAAGATGGGGGTCCCCTGTCCAAGCCTGACACCTCTGTCAGAGGCGTCAGGCCTGGGCAAGGGGCCGATCAGGCGATCGGAGGGTTATGGGGGTCTACGCCTCTGGCCGAGGCATCAGGCCTGGGCAAGGGGCCGATCCTGCGATTGGAGGGTGATGGGGGTCAACGCCTGAGGGCTCCCAGTATGTGAGAGGGGGCAGGCTGGGCTGAGGGACACTCCCCTCCCCACACACACCCAGTGCACGAATTTTGTGCACTGGGCCCCTAGTCCTATATAATAAAGAGCTAATGTGCTAATTAGACCGAACAGCAGAATGACCGTTGGGACGACCTTCCAGATGAAACCGGGGCGACTAGGGCTGGCCAAGGCTACGGGGGGCTGCGAGGGCTGGCCGGGGCTGCGAGGGCTGGCTGAGGCTACGAGGGACTGCGAGGGCTGGCCGGGGCTGCAAGGGCCGAGCCCCTTGCATGAATTTCATGCATTGTGCCTCTAGTATTGTAATAAGTATGTTTGGTGCCAGGTGGGTACTGGAAATATCAGGTAGAACAGTTTGTAAAGTATATGACTGTCTAACTCTATGCTTTACAACTAAAACTAATACAAAATAATATTGAGTGTAAACTGTATTTGGGGAAAAAAAGTTTAAAGAAATTTGAGTAACTAAAATAAAATAGCCTGTGTCTCATTCTTGCTAATTTATAGATAAGTGGGCAAGGACAATGTCTGTCTTAATCACCCTTCATTCCCAGTTTTAAGGAGCTTCCTGGAACCTAGTAGATGGGCAATAAGTGTTAGATGGTTCTAAGGCTCACATTCTGAAATTACTCCAATTACTCTAAACCTTAATTTTAATTCACGCTAACTTTTTTTTATGGTAACATTTTTTCAATTACACTTGGCATTCAATATTATTTTATATTTGTTTCAGGAGTACAGCATAGTGGTGAGACAAATATATAATTTACAAAGTGATCCCTTGATAATTCTAGTATCCATTTGGAGCCGTAGATAGTAAATACAATATTATTGACTATATTCCCTATGGGGTACTTTACCTCCTGGTAACTATTTTATAACTGCCAACTTGTACTTCTTAATTCTTTCATCTTTTTCACCCACCCTTCACTCCTCTCCTATTTGTCAATGCTCAGTTTCTTCTCTGTATCTATGAGTCTGTTTCTTTTTTGTTTGTTCATTTATATTGTTCTTTAGATTCCACACACACAAGATAAATCATGTGGTATTTGTTTTTTCTCTGACTTATTTCACTTAGCATAATACTCTTTAGGTCCATCCATGTTGTCACAAATGTAAGATAGTGTTCTTTTTTATGACCAGGTAATATTCCATTGTAAAAATATACTACTTCTTTTATCAACTTGTCTATTGATGAGCACTTGGGTTGCTGCCATATCTTGGTTATTGTAAATAATGCTGCAATGAATATAGAAATTCATATATTCTTTTGAATTAGTGTTTTGGATTTCTTTGAATATATTCCCAGAATGGAATCACTGGGTCATAAAATAGTTCAATTTTTAATTTTTTGAGGTATCTATACACTATTTCCATCATGGCTGCACCAATATTTGCATTGCCACCAACAGTGCACAAAGGTCCCCTTCTCCCCACATCATAGCCAACACTTGTTTTTTGTTGATTTATTGATGATAGCCATTCTGACAGGTGTAAATGATATCTCAATGAGGTTTTAATTTTCATTTCTCTGATGTTTAGTCACACTGAATATCTTTTCATACATCCTTTGGCCATCTCTATGTCCTCTAGAGTAGTGTCTATTTAGGTCCTCTGCCCACTTGCTAATACTTTGTTGAGGTTTTTTGCATCTATGTTCACCAGGGATATTAGCCTATAAGTTTCTTTTTTTGTTGTTGTTGTAATGGCCTTATTAAAAGAGTATGGAAGGCTTTCCTTCTCTTGAAATGTTTGGAATACCTTGAGTAGGATATGTGTTAGTTCTTCTTTGAATGGTAAAATTCTACTATAAAGTCATGCTGTCCAGGACTTTTGTTTGTTGGGAGTTTTTGTTTTGTTTTGTTTTGTTTTAATGTAATTTTATTGATTTCAGAGAGGAAGGGAAAGGGAGAGAGAACTAGAAACATCAATGATGAGAGAGAATCATTGATCGGCTGACTCTTGCACATCCCACACTGGGAATTGAGCCTGCAACCCAAGCATGTGCCCTGACTGGGAATCGAACCATGACCTCCTGGTTCATAGGTCTATACTCAACCACTTAGCCATGCCAGCTGGGCTATTGTTTTTTTTATTACTAATTTGGGGTTTTTTATTACTAATTTGATTTCATTGGTAGTAATCAGTCTGTTCAGATTTTCTTTATTTTCTGATTCAATCTTAGAAGATTATATGTTTCTAGGAATTTATAACAGATTATCCAATTTGTTGGCATATAATTGTTCATAAGCATTTTCTTATAATCTTTTGTATTTCTGTGGTGTCAGTTGTCACTTCTCCTCTTTCGTTTCTGGTTTTATTTATTTGGATTCTCTCTTTTATTTTTTTCCTTGATGGGCCTTGTTAAAGATATATCGATCTTGTTTACCTTTTCAAAGAACCAGCTCTCGTTTCATTTATATTTCATATTTTTTAAACTCTATTATGTTTATTTCTGTTCTAATCTTTATTATTTTATTCCTTCTAATCACTTGAGGCTTTTTTTCTAGTTCTTTTAAATGTAAAGTTATATTGTTTATTTGAGCTTTTTCTTGCTTCTTGAGTTAGGCCTGTATTTCTATGAATTCCCCTCTTAGATCTGCTTTCACTGTGTTTCATACATTTTGGTGATTGTGTTTTCATTTTCATTTGTCTCAAGGTATCTTTTGATTTCTTCCTTGATATCATTGTTAACCCAGTCATTGTTTAGTAACATGCTATTTAGCTGCCATGTGTTTGTGTGTCTTTCAGTTATTGTTTTTTTAAATTCATCTCTAATTTCATACCATTGTGGTTAGAGAATATGCTTGATATGATTTCAATCTTCTTAAGTTTATTGAGACTTGGTTTGTGGACTAACATGTGGTTTACCTGGTAAAAGTTACAAGTGCACTTGAAAAATATGAGTATTCTTCTCTATGGGATAAAATGCTCTAAAAATATCAATTAAATTCATTTGGTCTAATGTGTCATTTAAAGCTGCTGTTTCCTTATTGATTTTCTATCTGGAAGATCAATCCAGTAATGTCAATGGGGGTTAAAGTCCCCAACTATGACAGTATTACTATCAATTCCTCTTTTCATTTCTTTTATAGATTTAGGGGATTCTATGTTGGGTGCATAAATGTTTACAAAAGTTATAACGTCTTGTTGGATTTATCACTTTATCATTACATAATGTCCTTCTTTGTCTCTTATTCTAGCCTTTGTTTTAGTCTGATATAAATATTGCTACCCTAGCTTTTTTGTTTATTTGTTTCCATTCGCATGAATTTTTTTTCCATCCCTTTACTTTCAGTCTATGTGGGTCTGTCATAGACACCATATATATTGGTATTGTTTTTTTAGTTATTGCCTTTTTTCATTTATATTTTTTCCCCTTTTTCTTCCTAAAGAAGTCCCTTTAACGTTTACTGTAATACTAATTTGGTAGTGATTAACTCCTTTAACTTTTTGTTATCTGGAAATCTCATTTTTCCTTCATTTTTAAAGGATAGCCTTGCTGGAAAGAGTAGTCTTCATTGTAAGTCCTTGATTTTCTTCACTTTTAATATTTTGTACCTATCCCTTTTGGCCTGAAATCTTTCTGTTGAAAAATCAGGTGATAGCCTGATGGGAGCTCCCTTGTTAGCAACTAACTGTCTTTCTCTTGATGATTTTAAGATTTTTTCTTTGTCTTTAAACTTTGTCATTTTAATTATGATGTGTCTCAGGTTGGCCTCTTTAGGTCCATCTTGTTTAGATTCTCTGTGTTTCCAAACTGTTAATTTCCTTCACCAGATTATGGAAATTTTTAGTCATTATTTCTTCAAATAGGTTCTCAATCCCTTGCTCTCTCTCTTCTCCTTCTGGTATCCTTGATGTTGTCCTAGAGGTCTCTTAAACTACCTTTGGGGGAGGGGGAGTTCTGTTACCTTGTCTTCCAAATCACTGATTCAAATCTAATCTGTTGTTCATTCCCTGTTGTGTATTTTTCATTTTAGTTATGTTATTCTTTATTTCTCACTGTTGTTGTTTTTTCTTTTTTTTTAATGTATTTTATTGATTTTTTTTTTTTTTTTTTTTTTTTTTTTTTTTTTTTTTTTTTACAGAAAGGAAGGGAGAGGGATAGAGAGTTAGAAACATCGATGAAAGAGAAACATCGATCAGCTGCCTCTTGCACACTCCCTAGTGGGGATGTGCCCTCAACCAAGGTACGTGCCCTTGACCGGAATCGAACCTGGGACCCTTTTGTCCACAGGCTGACGCTCTATCCACGGAGCCAAACCGGTTAGGACACTGTTGTTGTTTTTTAGAGTATTTTTTAATGGTTTCTGTGTCCTTTTTTATCCATACTATCTCTTTGTTGAAGTTTTCACTAAGTTCCATGAGCATACTTATAACCATTATTTTAAACTCTGTGTCTTGTAGACTTCTTACCTCCATTTTATCTTATTCTTTTTCTTGCTCTTTCATTTGGAACATGTTTCTTTGTCTCGTCATTTTGTCTGCCTTTCTGTGTTTTTTTCTAGGTATTAGGTAGACCTGCTACATTCCTAGTCTTGGCAGGATGGCCTCATGTTATAGGTGTCCTGTGGGGCCCAGTGTGCAGTCTCCCTTTTGTCCTGAGCTGAGTGCTTCAGGAATGTTCCTGGTGTGAGTTGTGTGTCTCCTCCTGTTGCAATTTGACCTTGTTTGCTACTGGCATGTCAGTGGTTGAAATTGACCCTCACACTGACTGGCTTTGAGGATTGGCTCCCACCACAGTGTACTAGCTGTTGTGTAGAGACTGACCCCATGGAGCAGGATTTACTCTAGCAATATCCAGTGACTGCTAAGACTACCCTTTGAGTGTGCTGCTTGTGGAGCTAATCAGTTGGTGCTTGCTGTGATGTGAAGCTGGCCACCAGATATGTTGGTTTTGGGTCCTACTTACAGGGATTAGGTGCAGTTCAATGTCACACACGCCGCTTGTGACCAACCAGAGGCTACCTATTAGAAGCTACAAAGGGATCCACAGTTGGTAGCTTTGTGTGCCAGGCCTGAATGCACATAGGAGAACCCACACTGTGAAACAAGACTAGCTGCCACCAGTACCAAGTCAGGGGGCAGGTCACCAAAAGGCCCAAGGCACCCTGAGAGCTGCCACCATCTGCTGGTTACCCATAAGGGCAGCCACTGAAAGAGCCTCAGGGGCTACTTGAGCTGTGTGAGATAGGGTCTCAGAGAGTTCCCAGGGCAGGGCAAGTGGTCTTCACCAGATTAATGCAAATTCAGATTTGGCACCAGTCCTGAGCCTTAGGCCATTCAGGAAAAGCCTCAGGGTACACCAAGGCCAGTTGTCACCTGTCTGGGGCCTGTGATACTTTGCAGTGAAACAGGACCTCAGAGAGTGAAGCTGAGGGCGATCTACACCAGGCCTATGTAGATCTTGTTTGGCCGTGTGGTGGGAGGACTCAACATAGGGACAGTGGTGGCCACCCTCCAGCCATCACGCTGAACCACACAAGCCAGTTTCTCCCTGTGTGTCTCTGACAACCCCCAAACTTGACCAGAATTTCTGAAGAGTCTTTTAAGAAAGACTATAATGTAGACCCAGGCTGGTTGCTGAGAAAGACCCTTGGACCATATACAAGTTGGGTGGGGTGGGATCTGGTCTCCAGGAGTCATCAGGGTGGAACTAGTCAATTTCAGGTTCAGATTTGCTCCTGGCAGGGGAGGGTTCAACACAGGAAAGATGGCACCCATCAGTCATGAAGAAGGAGGGATCATCACAAGGATAATGGTGGGAGTCCCTTCAGCCCTCACCCTGAAACCACACAACTCAATTTCTGTCTGTATGTCTCTGGCATCACCCCCAAGCTTGACCAGAATTCCTTGAGAGATTTTTTTTGTGTGTTTGTTTATTTGTTTGTTTTTCTTAAGGTAACAGCAATGTGGGCCCAAGCTGGTTGCCACCAAAAAAGCCTTGGGTGCTGTGCATGTTTGGTGGAGTACAGGCTCAGGGAGTCATCTGGGTGGAGCTAGTGGAGTTCACCAGGCTAATGAAAATTCAGATTTGACCCTGTGGAAGGAGGGTTTCAACACAGGAAAAATGGCACCCCCGGCCATGCAGGAGGAGAGTTCAACACGGGAACAATGTTTTCCTTCCAGCCCTCACCCTGAAGCCACACAATTCATCTTCTCCCTGTCTGGTGTCTGCACTGTAGCCCAAGGTGAATGCCTGCAAGCAAGAATTTGTTCACTGTACCTTTAATAGCATGCCTGGATTTCCAGCAGTCCTCTGTCTCACTCAGACAGATGCAATCCCCACTGATTTTCACAGCCAGATGTTATGTGGGCTTCTCTTCCCTACCCTGGTGTTTCAAGCTGGGGAGCCCAGCATGGAACTGAGACCTCTCACACCTCAGAGGGGATGGGACCTCTGCAACTGAGACTTCCTTTCGGATTCTCAACCACCACACCTCAGTGCGGAGCCAGCCCATTGCTCATCTCCACTGCTTCTACAAGTCTCAACATGGCTTCTTCTTTATATCTTTAGTTATAGGACTTCTGTTCAGCTAGTCTTCAGATGGTTATCCAGGATGATTGTTTTATAATTTAGTTGTAATTTTGGTGTGTCGTGGGAGGAGGTAAATACAGCATCTACCTATACCACCATCTTGACCAGAAACATATTCTCAAATTCTAAATATTTAACTAAGTGGACTTGGGACATTTATTTTGGAAAAGTTGTGTTATTGAAATTAATATCTGCTATGAATTAAATAATAATTATGTTTCAGACGTTAGAATTGCTTCTCTTTCTGTTACTAATCAATTGGCTATATGATCATAGCAATGTGCATCCCCTATGCTCATTTTTTCTACATATAATACCAGTAAAGGCATTGGAATAAAAGACCCTTAGAATCTTCTTTTAAGACTTCATAGCGTGAAAACTCCAGCACCCTTTGGAAAAGTGGAAGCCTTTAACTGATTCTAAGCTTTCTTTATGGCTGTGTTTCTCTGATTTCTCCAAGTGATCCTCTACTGTAGTTAAACCGGCAGACGCTAACTCTACTTCACAGGATTTGCACAATTCCCATTCTTGGAATTTCTTCCTGTCTCCTGTTTCTCTGAAGTATGCACTGTTGGGAAAGATAGTCCTCCATGGGGCCTGGGAGTCTGTGCACATCATTTCTGAGTGTGCCAAATTCCAAGGACAATACAATCTACCGCATGCATAGCATCCATCTGGGCTCATCACCTCTCCCTGTGGGATTTGGAGGCAGGAGAACGGGATGATTCTCTCCTGTGCTTGAGATTTAAAGTATCTTGCTTTCATCCGTTGTCTCATAATCTGTGAAGTGGTGGCAGCTACGGAGTTGTGAAAGCTTTACTCCTTAGATCTCTATGGGATTGGAGTTCTTCCCTGACATGCACATTCATAAAGATCAAAGCAAACTGCCCTTCACCACAAATATACAAAGATCCAAGGACTTCCCATCATCCCCTGGGCACCAACATGTTAAAGCTAAAAAGAGGCACACCACAAGGAAGTCAAAGAAACTGGGGAGGTTGCCATGGCTCCCGGTTTAATTCCGATGCTTTGAAAATGCAGTGTATTTATTACAACCTTGTCACACAGTTGATTAGGTGCAGAGAAAATGACTCCAGAAAACCAAGCTCACCACTGACTGAAGTACAACCAGGGACACAATCTGTTCATTTTCAGTGAGAAACATAACTGTTAGGTTCATCTGAAATGTGTCTGTCGCTATGACAAAACATTCTCTTGCCACAGGCAGATCTATTTGAGAAAGCACACTGCAGTCATACAGTGGCTCCGTGAGGATGGAATCAGAACCAGGGGGAGTGGGTCAGGCAAGGCCAATTTTTATGTGTGGAATCAGAGTAGAAGAGTTTATGGCTCCTTCTCACATTACAGATTTACCCACCACAGAAAAGGACAAATCAAGTTCTTGGTGTAAGCAAACTTCCCCAGAGAATACTTATTTTTATGTTCCATTGTGGCCCACCCATCCACCTTCTCATGGGCACTTCCACTTTACTGCAGCATTAGATATTAGACCTTAACTTGAATGCAGTACAGGGGCACTTGCTATTTGTTGACTTGAAATCTTGGGAGTTTTCCCAGGTGAAATCTGAAACCAGCCCCATTTTAGACATGGAAGGAAAGGGAACTGAAGAAAGAGGTGGACCATTCCCTTACCTGGAGGCAATCTTGGCCTGCATCTTATACCAGAGACGTGAGATGCACCCCTCCCAAGTAGGACTATTATATCTCTAAGGCCTCTGCTTGAGCAGGAGTGGCATGAGGGTTGGTAGGGGCAGGTGGAGAAGATCTGAACAGTTATTTAGGTGTTAAGTCTTCCCACAAGTTGACCAACACAGCACTGGGTTTCAGGTTTATCTTTTCAGGTGGGGTCCCAGCAGGAATGAGATCAAACCACATTTGCTTCCAGGTTACTTTTACCAGACCCTTTACAGCCCATTGGGATAAACTTTTTGCCTTTTTAGTTCTCTCTCTATTTCAGGTCTTTCCCATAGCTTATACCCATTTTTTTTAGGGATTTGTCAGTTTCCCCAAGATCACTGATGGATTTCCCAGCATGATAAATGTCTTGTCCCATGACTAGGCTTTTTAGCATGATATCAGTGTCCTGAACCGAGTTCTGGAGGTAGAGTGGAATATCATGATTGTATTGCTGCAGTGAATGTAGCCCAATCAAGGTCTTCAAGGACAGAGTTGTAGATTGCCTCTCTAGTTCTCCACTCCCC
Organism: Myotis daubentonii; assembly: GCF_963259705.1. NCBI lineage: Eukaryota > Metazoa > Chordata > Mammalia > Chiroptera > Vespertilionidae > Myotis > Myotis daubentonii. The sequence goes on along the minus strand of NC_081848.1, from coordinate 19,648,020 downwards.
CCAAAATTGTTGTGCCTCCATTATAGAGTTGAAGGGTCTCACATGCACAAGAAGATACCCCTCATTGAGCCAAAACTCCATGCAGATTATAAAGGAGTGGGTACCTTGAATTCCACAGAAGCTGTACAGGTGTTGCCAGAGGGCAAGTTGTGTGGTGATGTTCATTTTCTTTGTGTACTGGTAGGTTAGAGAAATGCCATTGCCCTTGTATCCCATAGCCACACTAACCATACCTGGATACTTTCCCTGGCTTTATACTGGAAGTTGGTAACTATACCAATAAGCAGAGCAGGAGTATATTCTCTCATGAACGTTTCCTAAATTGAGGGCTAGGGTTGTTGTTGCTCTGTATTTTTTTTCCTTTGTATTAAGTGTCAGACTGAACAGCAAGGGTCTTTCATTGTCAATACCCATAGCATCTTCCTCTTTGTTCTCCTCACTTTCCCAGGAATTCCATCTCTTAGTGTCCCAATCAGGCTCTGTCACTAGCACTTAGGCCTTAATCCACAGCAATGTATGCCTTCCTACCTTTGAAAAATGGCACACTAAGATCTCCAACTTATTATCCTGTTCTTCCACCTTGTCTGCCTGCCCTGAAGCTAGCAGAGTCGTGGACAACCACACATCCTTCTCTAACCCCAGCTCTTCTTCCAACTTCTGACATAAGCTTCACCTCTAATTGGGCAATAGTGGCCAGCAGATCTGCCCACAGTGGAGGCCAGCCCACTGTGACAGCCATTACTTTTGTTCTTTGGTACAGTGTGCTAGGTGAAGTTCCTCAAACAAGTATTTAAACTAGCTGGTGTTTTGGGGAATCCCATACTCATGTGGTGGTCGTCTATAGCAGCGGTTTTCAACCTGTGGGTCGCGACCCCTTTGGGGGTCGAACGACCCTTTCACAGGGGTCGCCTAAGACCATCGGAAAACACATATATAATTACATATTGTTTTGTGATTAATCACTATGCTTTAGTTATGTTCAATTTGTAACAATGAAATTGGGGGTCACCACAACATGAGGAACTGTATTAAAGGGTCGCGGCATTAGGAAGGTTGAGAACCACTGGTCTATAGCATCTAACATACAGATCACCCTGCCCACGTAGAGGTTGATGGTCAATTCAGAATTTCCCCTGCAAATGCCTCTTTCCCAAGTCCCATTTTTTTCAGTCTCCTGTTTAGTTCAGCAATTATTGGTTTGAAATTTGGGGAGCTTTCCAGGTAAAATTTGAAATTGGACCTAAGGTTTGGAAGGCAAGAAAAGACCTAAAAAAGAGGCAGACAGCTTCAGATTGGTAGGTGGCAGGTGGTATGAACAAGGGAACTCACATTTTTTTGTCTTGGGTGGTCTCAAGGCAAGTAGATCCCTACCCCCACCCACCAATCTTAAAAGTTAATGTAGAGGCTTTAACTGGATTCGGTCACATATTTAGTTCAGATGGTCCAACAATACATTGCTCTCTCAAGGGTGCATCCTTGAAAATGACTCTAGCTGTGGGAATGATGGGCAAAAATTCCATCCCAAGAATACAGGGGAGGAATAAGGAGCCTCTGATTGTCCATGTCCAGTTCTTATGTCCTGCTGATGACCTCTTCCAAAAATATTTTAGACTTAAAGTGTTTTTTACCTCTATTAGTTTACCTCTATCTAAAATTTAATTCTCATCAGAGCAATAAAAAGAGAGGGAAGGTACAGGAGAGTACATGAAGTCACCTTTCAATGTAAAACAATTTTAAAAATTATAACTTTTTTTAAAGGTTGTACTAACTCTTAAGCCTCCATAAAGTCAAGGTTATTGGCACCCCCCCTGCCCCCGATCTCTTTACCAAACCTCTACTCCCATCCCTAACTGCTATAAGTATTGAAGAACCTACCTCAGCTGATGGAGCTTCTACCCTGAGAATTTAACATCCTCCTACCACATAAGCTGTGAGATTATCCTACAATCAATGACAGACTATGTTGGGATACAAAAGCCAGCTCTATGCCTCAAAGGGGTCAATTCTTCAATGAAGTTCATATTCCATAGTCCCCATCCCCAACTCCTGGTTCAAACCAAGGCTAGACTTGTTCCTCAACTCTTTCCCTACACCATTTCTCCTTGGCTCTCCCTCTAACAGGTGCTTCTTAAGAGCTCTCCCAAAATAAATCCCACAACCTGAATCTCTGCTTCTAAGATGCCCAACCTAGAATAGCTCACAGCTCTGTCCCCCACCCATCCTCCTGACACCTCTCAGCGTCTCTGGTAGGCTATTTACTCACTCTAGATAAGGACTCTGCTAGTTCTGTGGAATCAAGCTAGTGACTTAAGATTAAGCATAAGTAGCCTACTAGTCAGTGCCCCCCTGTGCAGGGTGCAAAGGGTAGGGGTGTATTGAAAAGAATGTTTCCTGGTGCTTGCCTCAAGATGCTAGAATTATACATGTCAGCTTTGACCCTGACATTCTGGAGGTGCTTTCTGTCTCCTTTGCCATATTTTTCATTAATCACTAACTTAGCACTTCCCGTGTAATAATGCCCATTTCCCTACTTTTTCGTTTTGTTTTTTTCTAATGGGAAGAAATAGTCCTGACAGAACACTGGCATTGGCAAAGGGCTAAATGCATGTGAGAGTTCAGAGGGCAAAAAGGCCATGCCTGGAACATCTAAGAAAAGCCCATAGGAATGCGTATAGCTTGTTATCTCTGGAGCCCAGGCTGAGTGAGGAGCTGTCAGAAGACAAAATGGACAGATGAAGAAGGTGCCAAAACTCAAAGAGAATCCAGATGGTTGGCCACTGGGTTTCCAGTCAGGACAGGGCTCCCCCCAAAAAAACACAGTCATTCAGGGACCAAAGAAAGAAAATCCCAACCTTCGCCTGACTCCACAAACCTCAAGGCATTCCCTCATGAAAACAGGAGAACTTGAGAACTGCAAAAAATAAAAAAATAAAAAGTGCAGGAGCCACCAACCCTGGAAATGTTCCAGCTCCAGCGGAAGGCACCACAAAAGCAGCCCACATGCACATGCGCACACGCTTCCACCTCAGCACCTCAGCCACAGGCACTTTGCAACACCTGAGAGTGATCTTTCCGAGGCCTGGGACCAGGTCTCACTCAGATCGTCATCCTTCACTTTACAGAGGAGGCCTTATTCCACCTAAATAGGTCCACCCTCTCTAGCACCACCACATCTCTATTCACCTGATCTTTTTCCTCAGAGCACACACAACTTGAAAATGTGTATTCCTTCTCTTTTTCTCTTAACTGTCGGTCTTCCTCACTAGTTTGAGAGGTCTATATGGGCAATGACTATATAACTGCATTTAATAGCTATGCTTACTCAATATCCTGGACAGTACCAGGCAAAAATAGTATACAACCGCTTTTGGAAAGAAAGAAAGAAGAAAGAAAGAAAGAAAGAAAGAAAGAAAGAAAGAAAGAAAGAAAGAAAGAAAGAAAGAAAGGAAGGAAGGAAGGAAGGAAGGAAGGAAGGAAGGAAGGAAGGAAGGGAGGAAGGGAGGGAGGGAGGAAGGAAGGAAGGAAGGAAGAATGTTGATTAGCTGATGGCATAGTGGAAAGTATTGGCATTGATAATTGTTAACCCTTTAATTCAGGATAGGAGATTATCTTGGAAAATCCAGTATGAGCTAGGCACTGGGAATAAATAAGGGCTAGAGTACTTCCTGTTTCCTGGTGCCTAAAGGATAATTGGGTTATCCTTTAGACTGAGTAGGAATTGGTAATTAGAAATGGAATAGAAGAAACTTGACAGGAAATAGATTTTGCAGCAATCCTCTTTCAATTTTTATCTCAGAATGCTGACGAATTTCCCATATGTATCATGTTTTCAGTTCTTAGGTTTTTTTTGTTTGTTTGTTTGTTTTTTATATTTTTATTGATTTTTTACAGAGAGGAAGGGAGAGAGATAGTTAGAAACATCGATCAGCCGCCTCCTGCACACCCCCCACTGGGGATGTGCCCGCAACCCAGGTACATGCCCTTGACCGGAATCGAACCTGGGACCCTTCAGTCTGCAGGCCGACGCTCTATCCACTGAGCCAAACCGGTTTCGGCAGTTCTTAGTTTTCAAATGCGTAATTTATACAGCTTCAAAAGAATAGTTAGCAACATATGAATATGCACTTGTGAATTTATTATTGCAGCCATCAGCACAATGTTATCTTTTCTCCTGGGTTTAAAATGTATACCTTTGCACCTTAGAATAATGAGTCTACATGGATTGGTGTCAAACAAACAGCTCCACCATTCTTTACTATTCTTTCTTTTGTAGTTCTTTATGCCAATAATAAAGACCATTTGCTTCAAAGGTTATTTTTATACAATGCTTCCTCAGGTGATGCAAAAAAAAAAAAAGAAGAAGAAAGGGGTTGTTCTTGAATAGGACTGCATACACCAGGTTAAATCTTCTGGGGCAATACTATCAACAGTTAAACAATATTTTTAATGCAGTCCATTCAATCCTCAATTCTGTGAGTTTCTCAAATCATCTGTTCATCACTCTCAAACTATTATTCCTATAAATGAAAGCTAGTTCTCCTTTATCATCATGCCAGTCCTCTGGGTCTCCCTTACACTAAATTCATGTGCTGATGATGCTTTTCCATCTAACTCTGTTTATCAGCTCACTCTCAATCTAACTCGATCCTTTCCAAGTTCAATATGCCTAGGTAACCCTTTCCAGAATTAATATTGATTGAAATTGTGCATGCTTAATATACATAATCTTTTTAAATGTATCTTTTAATTAAATTTATTGAGGTGTCATTGGTTAATAAAATTATATCGGTTTCAGGTATACAGTTCTACAATACATCACCTGTATATTGTATTGTGTGTTTACCAGCCTAAGTCAAGTCTCCTTCCATCACCATTTATTCCCCCTTACCCTCTTCTATCTCCCCCAGCCCCTTCCCTCTGGTAACCACCATACTGTTGTCTGTGTTTATGAGTTGTTGTTGTTGTTGTTGTTGTTTTTGCTTAATCCCTTCACCTTTTTCACCCCGTCCCCCCACCTCCTCCCCTCTGACAGCTGTCAGTCTCTTCTCTGTATCTATGAGTCTGTCTCCACCTTGTTTGTTATTTTATTTTGTTAATTAGATTTCACATAAGTGAATCATATGGTACTTGTCTTTCTCTGACTGGCTTATTTCACTTAGCATAATACTCTCCAGGTCGTCTATCTGTCACAAAAGGTAAGAATTTTTTCATTTTTATGTCTGAGTGGGATTTCATTGTGTAAATATACCACAGCTTTTTTATCTACTCACCTACTAATGGGCATTTGGGCTGCTTCCATATTTTGGCTATTGTAATGTAAATAATGCTGCAATGAACATAGGGATGCATATATTCTTTCGAATTAGTTTCAAGTGCTTTGGATATATTCCCAGAGTCGAATTTCTGGGTCATAAAGCAGTTCTATTTTTAATTTTTTGAGGTAACTCTATACTGCTTTCCACAGTCATACACAATCTTATTTAATCCTTGCAACAACCTTATGAACTACTCCAGCAATGGAAACCATCTCTGGTTAAATTAAGCAAAACAAAATTTAGTGAAGCCATACTGGAGTTCTCAGCACCAATGGGAAGGGCAGAAAACCAAGCTCAGAAATGTATAGGAGCTAAGATATCTCCAGAGAGCGAGGAATGGGGAGCTATAGGGATAATGTGTAATCAGAACACTGCTACTAAACTCTATACAGTAACTATGTGCTATGGACTGTTTTAAGCATTTTACATAACACATATGTACAAATCACAATTTGTAATAAATACTAATTTTTGTCTGTTTGGTATCTATCTCTCTCAAAGTTTGAAAGTTCCATGTAGGAAAAAAAAATGTATTTTATTCACTGGTGCATACCTAATAGTAAGGACAGTAAATAGATGGTGCCAGATCAACTAGGTTCTATTATCATTTTCATTTTATACATGAGGAAACTGAGAACAGTGAGGCTAAATATAGCCCAAACTCACACAACTGGTTATAGACTTGAGATTCAAATACAGGTGGCCTGTATCTAGAATTTGTGCCCTTAATTATTATTCTAGAGATTCCATCCATTTTTAGTCTTCCGTTTCCTGTGTTCTTGTGATCAAGATTGGATTCTGAAGAGCCCGTCCAATTGGTATTCATTGGGTCATATTTATGCACATCAGCTAAGGAAGGGAGGATCCATTATTACTAAGCCAGTAAATTCTAACAACTCTGTTTTCCTTTTCTAAAAATATTGATATTTGGCCTCTTATACCATTTATATCATTACTAGAGGCCTGGTGCATGAAATTCGTGCATGGGGGGGGCATGTTTCTCAGCCCGGACTGCACCCTCTCACAATCCAGGACCCCTCGGGGTATGTCTAAAGTTCAGGCCCAATCCCATAGGGAAACTGGCAGTCAGACATCCCTCTCGCAATCTGGGACAGCTGGCTCCTAACTGCTTGCCTGCCTGCCTGCCTGATGCCCCTAACCACTCTGCCTGCCTGCCTGATCGCCCCTAACTGCTCACCTGCCTGCCTGATCACCCCTAACCGCCTCTGCCTCGGTCCCCACTGCCGCAGCTTCATCCAGAAGGACGTCTAGAATGACGTCTGGAAGGTCGTTCAACTGTCTGGTCTAATTAGCATATTACACTTTTATTATTATAGATTCTTTCCTCTAAAACTCTAACCTTCTGAGAAAAAAAAAAAAAACTTTAACCTTCTGAAAATAGCCACTTTGTGAGGGTTTTTAAAATATATTTATTGGGAGTGACATTCGTTAATAAATTTATATAAGTTTCAAGTGTACAATTCTATACACATCATCTGTATATTATATTGTGTTCACCACCCAAAATTAAGTTTCATTCCATCACCATTTGTCCCCATATACCCTCTTCTACCTCCTAAAACTAGCCACTTTGATTTGTTCTATCTTCTCTCTTTTCCTCTGACTTCCACCATGCTAATCCCCCCCTTAAAAAAACTGTTTTCTATTTTCCTTCTATAAGTAGATAATTACTGATCTTCACATATGCAGGACAACTTAGTTTATAAATAGGTTTCTATTTAGTATTTAGCAAACAAGAAGGAAATGGGAATGGTTGTTGATTCGACCAACCAGTAATGTCAGCCCTATCTATGCCTTGTGTTGAAGACACAATTCTAAGTTCTTTATATTCGTTTACTCTTTTAATCTTCACAAGAACCTAGAAGGTAAATACTATTGTCACTTTATGTATGAGGAAACTGTGGCACAGAGAGGTTAGTAAAAGCCCTGTGTATTAATTTGTTAAGGCTTCCATAACAAAGTGTTAAAACTGGATGGCTTAACAGCAATTTAGTGTTACCCAGTTCTGGAGGCTAAAAGTTCAAGATCAAGGTGCCAGCAGGGTTGATTTCTTCTGAGGGCTGTGAGGGAGAACCTGACTCATGACTCTCTCTTAGCTTCTGGTCCTTTGCTGGCGCACTTTGGCATTCCTTGCCTTGTGCGTGCATTACCCCAATCTCTACATTTATCTTCACATGAGTTTGGGTGTTTTATTTCATTTATAAGTATTGTACCTGCCTCAGCTTTGCAAGCTATGAATGCTGATGTGAATGGTATAATCAGAGGCATTATCATAAATAATGTGGAAAAGGTATGTGAATATAATGAACCTGAAAAGGAAAGAGGAGAGATTATAAACTGTGTGTGGCCTCAGTCCCTTAGAAGTGCTTTGAGCATAAATAAATATTTTAAATAACATTTTCGGTCTCATTTTGACAGCATACAATTAAAAGTGTGATTTATGTTTACTATTCCGTGTTTCAATTACACGGTAAGGAAAAGCTCATGTCCTCTCGACCCGCAGCATTACCTCTGCCTTTTCTCATATCACACTTGCAATAAACTACATCTTTTGCTTTCAGTGAAGACCATAAAGAGATAGACAGAATGAACTCGCTTTGAAAAAATATATATTTAAATGGGATGACCATTTGGTAAAATTACCGAAATAAAAATAATAGGCTTCCATTTCCAAAGTAATAAAATCAATTTTTTAGACTACTCATTTGTACCCCTATAGATGTTAGAAATAATAAAAGGTTGTCAGGGCTGAGCAATAAGAAGTAATAATTCATTTTAACAAGTAGGCTTGCCATATTTTCTTTACATCATCTGACAGTCTTGACTGCATCAAGGATCTCTAAAGTAATAATATCTGTAAAACTATGGGTAAGCTAGTAGGTTAAGTAAATTCATGGTTTAACCTTTAGCAAAAGGAGGACTATATCAGAATAAAGTTGACTTTAGACTTTTTCCCAATATCATTACATTGACCTGGTGACTAAACTGACTTTTAAAACTATTATCACAAGAATTAACCTAAAAACTCAATTTAAGAGCTTTGGAGATAAAATCATCATGTTAGTTTTTATTTTACTGACATATGTCCAAGAAGTAGATTTTAAAAAAAAAATCACACAGCACATAAAATGAGGGGGTATGGGCATTGGATGGCATGTAGAGTGTTCATAATTTTATATTTTAACATCCCTCTTATGTTATTCAAATAATTGAGGTAATCCAGTTTAGACGAGTGCATGGGGAAACTGAGGCGGGAAACAACTGTGAGATGCAGATATGGTAATCCTAGCAGAATCCCTTGGGTTGTTTCTTTTTGTTTTGTTTTTTTTTTAGGATTAATTCTCATTTCTTGCAGAAGATACCTGGCAGGCCTGCCCTCAGGAGATTTTTCTGAATCTCTGTGGGATGCACAGTTTAGACTCAAAGTAGGAGGGACCTAGACTCAAAATAAGAGGGAACCTCTGCACCACGTGTGTCCTGTACAGTGTCTTGCTTGATATGGAAGACACGTGCTGAGCTTAAGGACAACCTTTGCAGGCTATAAAACAATGCTAGAAGAATGTAGCCTTCAGTCATAAGGGTATACAACTACAGGAGCTAGAAAGAAATAATACCAAAGCCTTTAGGCATTTACCTATATTTATACCCTTAGGTATTCACTTCTGAGACAGAAAGCAGATTAGTGGTTGCCTAGGGCTGAGGGTGGGAATGGGTTTAACAGCTAAAGTTAAAGTGCAGGAGGGATCTTAGTCAGGTGATAGAAATGTTCTAAAACTGCATTGTGGGGAGGGTGTGCACAACTTTACAAAAATTACTAAAAATCACTGGATTGTACAATAAAAATGAGTGAATTTTATGGCATGCAGATTATACCTCAATAGAATGCAGTTGTTTTTTAAAATGAGCTTTAAAGATAAAACCATGGCACCTTTGGGTCTATAACAAATTTCTACACAGCTGTGTTTCCTGGAGGCTTCTGGGATAAACTCTGAGAGGTGATAATGAAAATGCTCTTCTCCTTCAGTGTTAGGATATAAGCAAGAGAATAACTAACATCAAACCCAAGACACTGAAACACTACTGATAGCTTACATCCCTAAAATCTTTTTCATTCTCACACTCATTGTTAGGCAGTTTCTATTTGAACCTTCAATCAATAAATAATATGTTAATTTCTCTATAAAATTTCTCATTTGGATTCTAAACACCATGATGCTAATGACCCAAATGTATTTCCCCATGCAGGTTCAAAAAGGAAATTGGTTTCTGTATCAAGTCTGGCTCATCATTTCTAATGCAGTCCTTGCCAGAGAAGGATAGTACCTTAAGTCAAAACTAGCAATGATGGTAAAATTGCTTGAGAAGTCTGGCTTAGCACATACTCACACCATCTCTAAGCTAGGCTTCAATTGTGATACCATTGGAAGGTTTGTCTTGATTTCTAAAAAGCCAACAACAGCCCTAACCGGTTTGGCTCAGTGGATAGAGCGTCAGCCTGTGGACCGAAGGGTCCCAGGTTTGATTCCGGTCAAGGGCATGTACCTTGGTTGTGGGCACATTCCTGGTGGGGAGTGTGCAGGAGGCAGCTGATCGATGTTTCTCTCTCATCGGTGTTTCTAACTCTCTATCCCTCTCCCTTCCTCTCTGTAAAAAATCAATAAAATATATATTTTTTTTAAAAGCCAACAACAAAAAAAGCATATTTCCATTTTTCTTTTCTTTCAGCAGAGTTTCAGCACCATATGCCTAGGTTTGATGGCTGTTATAGGATGAATTGTGCCCCCCCCGCCCCCTCCCCCCATATTTTGAACTGGATGTGTTTGTATCTCCCTAAATTTATGTATTGAAGCCCTAACCCTTAGTGTGGCTATATTTAAAGATGAGCCCTTTAAGGAAGAATATAAGGTTAAATAAAGCCATAAAGTTGGGGTCCTAATCTTTCTCACCAACCCCGCCCCCCCCACCCCCCCACCCCCCCCCACCCCCGCCCAACTAAGTGAGGACACACTACACAACCAGAAGGTGGCTGTCTATAAGCCAGGAGGAGAGTTCTCTTCAGAAACCAACTGGGTGGGTACCGAGATTTTGTACTTCTCAGCTTCCAAAACTGTGAGAATCACATCTCTGTTGTTTAAGCCATTTAATCTGCGGTACTTTCTTATAGCAACCTGAACAGACTAAGATACCCCAGAAGTCACATGTTGAAGTCCTAACCCTGAAATGTGACTGTACCGGAAGATGTGGTCTTGGAAGAGGTCATTGAAGAAAATGAGGTCAGCGCTGGCCAGGTGAGTCAGTTGGTTGGAGTGCCATCGTGTACACCAAAATGTTGCAGGTTTGATTCCTGGTCAGGGCACATGCTTAGGTTTCAGGCTCCATCCGGTGTCAGGGTGTGTACAAGAGGCAACTGATCGGTGTTTCTCTCTCATGTCTTTCTCTCTCAAATCAGTAAAAATATATCCTCAGATAAGGATGTAAGAAGAAAGAAAATGAGGTTTTATGAGTGGGCCCCAATTCAATATGACTAGTGTGCTTAACAGAGGAAATTAGGAAGCAGACCATGAACACAGAGAGGAAATCACTTAAAAACGGAGAGAAGACAACCATCCACCAGCCAAAGAAAGAGGCCTTAGAAGAGAACAACTGACAACACCTTGATCTCAGACTTCTAGCCTCCAGACCTGTGAGAAAATAAATCTCCATTGTTTTTTTAATATATTTTATTGATTTTTTACAGAGAGGAAGGGAGAGGGATAGAGAGTTAGAAACATCAATGAGAGAGAAACGTCGATCAGCTGCCTCCTGCACACCCCCTACTGGGATGTGCCTGCAACCAAGGTACATGCCCTTGACCGGAATCGAACCTGGGACCTTTCAGTCCAAAGGCCGATGCTCTATCCACTGAGCCAAACCGGTCAGGGCTCCATTGTTTAATCTACCCAGATTATGGTATTTGTTACAATAGCCCTAGACAACGAAGGCAATACCCTCCCCTGTATCTTTAGGTTTCTTTTTTTTATCTCAGGCAGGAAGGGGAAGATTTGAAATGAGGAGATATAAAATAAAATCCAAGATTAGACACTTTGAATTTCCTCTCTTGGACCACAGTCTCAACATACTATTTTTGGCAGTATACCTCATTGTCTCTATTTCCTCCCTTCTCCTTCTGCCAGCAAATCTGTTCGCGTCTTAGTTTGGGTTGCTATCACAAAATACTATACACTGAGTGGCTTTTAAAAAATAGGTATTTCTGTTCTGGAGGCTGAGAGTTTGAGATCAGGGTACCAGGATGGTCAGGTGCTCGTAAAAGCCCTCTTTCAGCTTGCAGACTGCTGACTTCTCATTGTACCCTTGTGTGATAGTCAGAGGATGAGAGAGCTCTCTGGGGCTCCTTTTATAAAGTCACTAATCCCCTGCATGAGGATGCCATCCTCATGACCTAATTGCCTTCCAAAGGCTCCTTGTCCTAACCTTATCACTTTGGGGTTAAGATTTCAACACGTGAGTTTGGGGGTACACACACATTCAGTCCATTGCAGAGCCCCATTGCATCTTCTCCTTTTACTTTCTTCCCAGTTTCTTGTTCTTCTGTGCCTGTCTGTGTCTAACTGCCTCTCCACACAGCTAAATCTTAGGGCCTAATATTTTGGTCATGCAAACACTGTAATCACAGAATTTCCCAGGCTCCCTTGACTTTCCGTCTACCATCGATTTCATTTGTTCCCAAACTCCCGTCTGCACTGGCTGCCACACTTACCAGAGGTGCCGCCTAAAAATACTGATTGCCAACCCCAATCCAGATTTACTGAGCTACTAAGAGGCTCACTGGAGGTAGGGTCCTGGAATTTGTATGTTTCTAAAGATTCTTGGGTTATTCGGCTTGGGTAGCCGAGCATGATTTGAGAACTACTAACAATGCCAGTCCTCTACACTAAGTCCCCTAATGTTCATTTCCCTACTCCTCAGGTGCCACGCATTCACGCATTGCTACAGAGGACCACAAGGCCACACTGGTCGAATTCTCTGTGCTTCAAACTACTTAACGTCATTTGAGTCTCCCAGACTTCTCCGAACATTTTTAGTACATTCATTGACTCTCCGTTGAGTCTTCCCAGTCACTTCGATTATTCCTCTTCTAAACTTTGTCTTATTCTCACGCCACTCTCCTTGTTCACAGCAGGAAGCACTGGTGCCATGTTACACAGAAGACATAGGCCAGTGGCCTTCAACTGTGGCTACACATTAGACTCCCATCAGAAGTATTTAAAAATATTGGGTTCTGGCCTCCACCGCTCAAGACTGTGATTTCATTGGCAGGGCATGAAATCCCCACGTCAGTCTTTTTTTAAAACTCCTCAAGTAATTCTAATGTGCAGCCAGTGTTAAGAACCACTGAACCTTTCTTTTTTCCGTGGAAGACTTATGCCTATTCATTTTCAAGACTAACTCCTCATCTGAGTCCTTGATTCCATCCCACCTCCTTTAGAAACTTGCTTGACCCTTTTTTCCCATTCTCTTTCTATCTTAGATCTAACGCATATATATGATTAAGCAATTTTCCAACTGGCTTAAACATATATAGGTCTCTTCTATTTTATAAAAGTTCTGCTACCACCAACAACACATTGTCAGCAACATTACATAGTCTTCCTCCATTCAGAGTCAAACTTCTCTAATAAAATAATTTATGCCCATGTTCGTTCTCTCTCTCTCTCTCTCTCTCTCTCTCTCTCTCTCTCTCTCTCTCCCCCCACCCATCTCAATTTCTCTCTTTTCCTACTGCATTGCAACCTAAATACAACCAACAGATTAACTTTTCAAGTATATATCTGACCATGTTGCCCAATTGTTTAAATGCTTCCAATGCATCCCTACTAATTTAATCCAACCAATATTTATTAAGATCCTACCCATGCTAGGCAGAGTGCAGGGCACTGGAGATACAAATATACAAAGCAAATAAGGGCCAGACTGTATATCCTCTAAGAGCTCAGAATAGTAAAGAAATGTGTGCTTTGATGACCATAAAATTAATTCTACTTGCAAACTAATATTTTCAATCTTTGTTTGGGCATAATGATAATGGATCTATATCTCCAACTTTATCTCTTAATAAAGCACTTGCTCTAAATGTTAGCATAGGTAGCTACTTAGTTATAAATAAAGGAAGGGAGCAATAGGATTCAGACATTAAGCCTAATAAACTACGGAGATAAATCAGATATTAAGCATAATCTATTTGGGAGCTGAATCAAACATTAAGCCTGATAACATTCACAGACTCCCCAGGGGACTGCCTCATCCTTCAACCTGGGGACATAATCCCCTAAACTGGCAGAAGATTTGGTTACTAATCATTAGCTGGTAGCAAGGAGGAGGGATAAAACAGCAGGGAAATTTCTCTGCTGGTTGCATGTGCAGTAGGAGCCACAATGGAGATCATAAGGGGGCAGAATCTAGCTGGGGAAAGGATTGGATTGGATTGGATTGGATTGGATTGGATTGGATTGGATTGGATTGGATAAGGGGAGGACCCAACACAAGCCTGTGAAGTATTGGGAAAGAGATTGGTTAATTTGAAAACCAGTTGGCTCCTTCCCAAGCCTAAGGTAACATAATCAATGCTTAACAAAGGCCTCTTCTGGTAGCAAGTATACCTTTATTTGTTTGTTCCTGCACTTGTCCAGTCATTCACCCATTTCTCTCCTAGTAGCCCCAGGGGCCCAAGCACGGGCCTGGGTATGGCATGCATTGCCGGCCAGAGCACAGCTGGGAGCAGAGACTAAGCTAGCCGGATGGGGACTAAGTTTTGGCATGGAATGAACCGCACTACACCCTGCCAGTGCCAGGCAGACAGCACAACATTTCTGGACCCCGGCCCTTCTTCTGGGCTTGGTGAAGACAAGGCTGGACTTCTTCCAGAACAAGACAGAGTTGAAGAACCTGGCAGTGGATGAGTCACAGTCTCTGGGCACCTGGAAAGAGTCCTTCGTGTTTGCTTCTGCTTCAATAAATCTTACCACTACCCCTCATCCTCCCTTGCTTTTATGTTGGCTGTGTGGAAGAGCCCTATTTCCACTGGCAGCATAGAGAGCAGTTGGAAAATCAGAACTAGCATTTGAATCCAGAGTTGATCCCAAAGTTTTGATTCTTAGTACAAAGGGAAGCATTAACTCAGCAACAATTCTGAAGTTCTTTTCCAGGTTGACTTGGGTAACAGTGATACTTGCTATTAATTAAAATGTAGAATAAATGCATAAGTGAAGGATTAAAGCAGGTAAAAAGGGAAATAGGTAGGAAAATATGAAAAATAAGAAAAGCTGGGAGAAACCAAGATGGCGGCATAGGTTAACGCCGGAGATTGCTGCCCTCGAACAACCACTTCAGAGATATAACTAAAGGACAGAACAGACAGCATCCAGAACCACAGGAAGGCTGGCTGAGTGGAAATTCTACAACTAGGAGGAAAGAGAATATCATACCCAGACTCAGAGGAGGCGCAGTGCTGAAGTGAAATACTCAGGTGCGGAGTGCAGCTGTCGGCGGAGGGCGCGGTTGTTGTTTTCAATCAGGAGGGAGTTTCAGACTCTGAGCTCCAGATCCGGGCGAATCTCTGGGGACCAAGACTCAAACGGGAGAAGCGGGACTGTCTGGCTTCGGTCGGAACTCGAAGGCAGCTTTCTCTCCGAGGTTTGCAGCCATTGCTGGGACTCTGAGAGGCAGACCCCTGGGGAAGGAACTGAGAGCAGCCATAACTGCTTGCTCCGCCTGCCCTGTAGATCCCCGGGGACCCGCCCCGCCCAAGCCCTGCACAGAACCATTTGCCGGATAGCCTCAGGCAAATGCTAGATTAGCACCGCCCTAGAGATCCAGCACAGAAGCCCTCCCACTGCAGACACAGCGGACTCTCATAGCCAGTTAGCCTGGAGGTCAAATCACCCCCTGTATTGCCGACATCAATCAAGGCTTAAAGGCAACAAGACTGCACACAAAGACCACTAGGGGGTGTACCAAGAAAGCATAAAAAATGCGGAGACAAAGAAACAGGACAAAACTGTCAATGGAGGATATTGAGTTCAGAACCACACTTTTAAGGTCTCTTAAGAACTGTCTAGAAGCTGCCGATAAACTTAGTAAGGCCCTCGAAAAGACTGGTGAGACCGCCGATAAATGTAGTGAGATCCTCAAGAAATCTAATGAGACCCTCGATGTTGTGATAAAGAACCAACTAGAAATTAAGCATACACTGACTGAAATAAAGAATATTATACAGACACCCAACAGCAGACCAGAGGAGTGCAAGAATCAAGTCAAAGATTCGAAATGCGAAGAAGCAAAAAACACCCAACCGGAAAAGCAAAATGAAAAAAGAATCCAAAAATACGAAGATAGTGTAAGGAGCCTCTGGGACAGCTTCAAGCACACCAATATCAGAATTATAGGGGTGCCAGAAGATGAGAGAGAGCAAGATATTGAAAACCTATTTGAAGAAATAATGACAGAAAACTTCCCCCACCTGGTGAAAGAAATAGACCTACAGGTCCAGGAAGCACAGAGAACCCCAAACAAAAGGAATCCAAAGAGGACCACACCAAGACACATCATAATTAAAATGCCAAGAGCAAAAGACAAAGAGAGAATCTTAAAAGCAGCAAGAGAAAGAAACCCAGTTACCTACAAGGGAATACCCATACGACTGTCAGCTGATTTCTCAACAGAAACTTTGCAGGCCAGAAGGGAGTGGCAAGAAATATTCAAAGTGATGAATACCAAGAACCTACAACCAAGATTACTTTATCCAGCAAAGCTATCATTCAGAACGGAAGGTCAGATAAAGAGCTTCACAGATAAGGAAAAGCTAAAGGAGTTCATCACCACCAAACCAGGATTATATGAAATGCTGAAAGGTATCCTTTAAGAAGAGGAAGAAGAAAAAGGTAAAGATAAAAATTATGAACAACAAATATGCATCTATCAACAAGTGAATCTAAGAATCAAGTGAATAAATAATCTGGTGATCATAAAAAAAAAAAAGAAAAGAAAAGCTAAGCTGACGAAGACCAAGTTAAAGACTAACCCACTACAAGCTGGGAGAGAAGGAAGTAAAACTAGAAAGTGAGGATGATCAGAGAGGGAGGAAGGGAAGAAAGGGTAGAAAGGAGCAAAATAATAAAAGCAAGAGAGAGCAGTTGGTCAGCAAACATCCACAACAACACATTTATGTAGTTAATTTATTATAAAAAAGATCTCAAAAATAACTTTTTAATAAGAGTGTCTACCCCACATAGAGAATACCTACAGCACTGGATTGAGCAAGACTAAATCAAGGATATTTGGCTACACCAGCCCTGGAGAAATAGCATCCATTTCAGATTCTGGCAGGATAATAACTTACTACTAGAAGAAGGAAGGTTCAGAAATGATGCCTTACTATAGCCCTCCGCCAGGCACCCCCCTCCTGTAGTACACATACCAAGGCCAATGGGGGTTTTCCCTAAAATAGCACAGATATTATTCTATTATGATTCTATTACTTCTAGCTATGTAGTTATAATTGATTACAAAACCAACAATGAAGTTCAATATTTATTCTATTAATAGAAAAAGCAATCTCACATTTAAGAGGGTTTTTTTATTTTTTAAAAAAAAATATATGGTAAATAGAAGGTATCACTGAAGATAAGAAGATAAACACAATGGAGCTGAAATCACCTCATTGTCAAACACAAGTACCTATCTTCTAG
The DNA here is from genome assembly GCF_963259705.1 of Myotis daubentonii. Classification (NCBI taxonomy): domain Eukaryota; kingdom Metazoa; phylum Chordata; class Mammalia; order Chiroptera; family Vespertilionidae; genus Myotis; species Myotis daubentonii. The sequence goes on along the minus strand of NC_081848.1, from coordinate 19,630,940 downwards.
GGCTCTCAGGAGAGTAAAGGAAGTAATAATATGTAAAGCAATTTTAAGTACTCAGAAAAGTTATGTGTTATTATTCTGAAATAGTTCTTCATGTCCAAAAGATAGGCATTAGCTCAAGGCCTTGTCACAGCTAGTAGGTTTGGTATTCTTATTTAAGCTTCCAGTCAGTGATGGCGAACCTATGACACACGTGTCAGAGGTGACAAGCGAACTCATTTTTTTTGTTGATTTTTCTTTGTTAAATGGCATTTAAATATATAAAATAAATATCAAAAATATAAGTCTTTGTTTTACTATGGTTGCAAATATCAAAAAATTTCTATATGTGACACGGCACCAGAGTTAAGTTAGGGTTTTTCAAAATGCTGACACGCCGAGCTCAGAAGGCTCGCCATCACTGCTTCCAGTCATTAGCAAAGATATATAAACCCCAGATTTTATAGCCTTACCAAATCTAGAGTTAGGATAATTCTGCACGATTTTCCTGAGTGGGGCTGATAGAATAGGACTTTATCCCACTGCATTGACCCGTCTTTGGATGCAGTTTGCCTCCAGGGAGGACTGTGAGCTTAGTGAGAAGACTCTATTCCACGGAGGGTAAGTTCCAGAGAGGAGTCAGCTGAGAGACATAAGCTGCCAACAATTCCAAAGGCTGTGGGAATGAGAGGCTCAGTCCTGAAGGAAGACTCTGCAGGGCTCTCCATAGGCCCCACTGCAAACACAAAGGGCCTATCAGTATCTGAGATTCCCTTAGAAGTAAAGGTGCAGAAACTGTCTTATAAAAGCCCTCCCCAGGCATTCCCAAAGCCAGGGACACACCAAAAGCCAGGCACAACCTGTTATGGGCCAGTCTTTGATTGTGATCCCTCTTATTTACCTGAGGACATTCACATCACAGTAGGAATCAGCCCCTTCTATGAGCCGTAAGGCCTCGCTACTCTCATCAAGCTCTGGTAGACCTGTTTATTCCCACCAAGAACTAACTTCTATGGTAAACAGACATTTCCCATACCATGCCTGAAACCGTAATAGCAACATCACCCAATAAGAAATGTTCACACAGCATTTTCTTTATATTCATGTTCCATTAGCCCAAAATATACGTACACAGGGTTGGGTGTAGGTAGCCTAGAAGCCCAAGTGCTATTCACACATGTATAATCTCAGTCATCTCAGAACACTAGCCTCACTTCTGGCTGTATCCAGCCCTTTCTAGTAGACTGGCAGCTAGTGTCTGCTCTCTTGATCTTATCCAGTTATGATGTGATATAATCATTACTTATCCTACGACCCCACCAAATTCATAAACACGTAGATGCCCCAGATATTCCAATAGGTCCCAATTTCATACAATAGCAAGATTTTTACAACCCAGGTAGTTAATTCCATGTGTACTTTTCATATAATTCCCAGCCCACCTTGAGGCAAAAGACACTCTACAAAATCAAAGCAGCTTTGAGAAGAGAGAATCGCAGATTAAATCCCTAGCACAGAGAAAGGGAAGTCGACCCAAGAATCAGAAATAGAAATGTCCAGGGCCCTGGCCATTGTGGCTCAGTTGTTTGAGCAAGGTCACCAGTTTGATTCCCAATCAGGGCACATGCCCAAGTTTGGGGCTTGATCCCCACGGGAGAGGGGCAGGCAGGAGGCAGCCTATCAATGTTTCCTCTCTCATCGATGTTTCTCTCCCTCTCCCTCTTCTTCTCCCTCTCCCTTCCTCTCTCTCTGTAAAAGTCAATAAAGACACATTTAAAAAGAAAGAAAGATACAGGGCCTAGGTTAGTGGGAAGGCTTGGTGTAGTTCTTACTTAGGAACAAGCCATGCGTTTTTTCCCCTAGCACTAAATAACTAAAGATTGATGAGAAGCTGCATTCCAGTTTTTTTGCACTCATTTTGGATGGAATTGTAGGTTATATACTTTAAACATTTTTTTCTCATCATTTACATTTTTTAGAGAAAAGAATTCATATGTTGCAAGGACCATGAAACAAAGAAGAGAAAAACAACTTCACAGACCAGAAGTTGCTTTCAATACCCACTTAATGGCTCTATATTTCAATTTTGTTCTATCTTCCCAAGTACATTTTATGGGGCTGTGCTGTTACGTGTGAATGATGCTATAACTTCAGACAAGGAAATACATATCTTATTATGTTTTATTCTCTATAATTGAACCATCTACAATAGCATTGTTTTAGAAATCATTTTAAACAAATGATTTAACTTTTTAATTAAGCTTTAAAACCCCTAATTAAATGCCTAAATTGCAAAGAACAATTTCAGTCTAAATTGTGTTTAGATTGCTGTGTGTGGATTTTCCTATTGCATGGTGACTGCCTGAGAAAGTAACAAAGAGCTGTAAATCAAGTTCACACTTTGTAATCGGTACCATTAATGCATCTTTCATTATCCAGCAAGACAAGAACAGAGAATATATAATGCTTCAGGTAAAACATAAACTCGCTCATATCGATGCCAGTGCCTTCTCCTCGGTTTGAAACTTTGGGAGTCTATTGGACAACATGTACCTGTGTAACTCATGGCCTAGAAAACTTTCCAGGATGTGACCAAAGGGCTAGTTGGGTCTACCTGGGTCCAGGTTATTTTACAATAATTTAACAACCTGTTGAAGGTGACTCAACTCACAGGTGGCAAAACAGGAATTCAGAGTCAGAGTCTCAAACTAAGTGTGTGTGTTAAAACATATTTTACTGTAAGAAAAATGCAAATTAAAACCAGAGTGAGATACCACTGTATACTTGTTAAGATTATAAAAATTAAAATAAGGGCACTGCCAATGATGGCACAGACAAAGAACAACTAGAACTCCTACACGTTGCTAAGGTCAGAGGCCAGGTGCAAAATGATACAGCCACTTTGAGAAATGGCTGGGCAGTTTTTTCATAAAGTTAACTCTATACTTAACATATGACCCAGCAATTCCATCCCTAGATATTTACCCAAGTACATAAAAACTTACATTTGCCCTGACAGGTGTGGCTCAGTGGTGAGAGTGTTGGCCTGCGCATGGAAGGGTCATGAGTTTGACTCCCAGCCTAGGGCACAAACCTGGGTTGCAGGTTCAATCCCACAATCCTTGTGTGGGAGGCAAGGAATCGATATGTCTCTCTCAGACATCTTTCTTTCACTCTCTCTCTCTCTCTCTCTTTCCGTAAATCAATGGAAAAGATATCCTCAAGTGAGGATTAACAAAACAAAGAAAACCCACTTACGGTCATACAAAATCCTTTAGCACCTTTACTAATAATCACCCAAAACTGGAAACAACGTAAATGTTCTTTGACTGGTGAATAGCTAACCTGTAATGTATTCATACAATGGAATATTCTCATCAATAAGAAAGAATGAACTACTGACATATGTAACAACACAGGTGAAACTCAAATGCATTGTAAGTGAAAGAAGCCAAGCTCAAAAGGCTATGTACTTATCATTCCTTTTATATGACTTTCTGGAAGAGGCAAAAATACAGAAGCAACCAATCAGTGGTAGCCAGGATCTGGGCACGTGGGAGAAGCTGACTATGAAAGGACAAGGGGAAATTTGGGGGGTAATAGAAGTAGTCTGTAACTTGATTTCATGGGAAGGGAAGGGACATGGAATCTGGGCTAATTACGACTCCGGATGATTCAGATACACAGACAATTTTGGAAAGTTTGCACTAAGGCAGTAGTTTTCAACTGTGGTGTTTCTTCATGTTATTATGTCATGATTGGGTGTGCACTATGTCATAGCTATTAATAATAATGTAAGAAGTTTATAAATAGTTGATATTTTATACTTAAATTAGAGATAACTCAAAATTAGTTCCAAAATAATAATTTTGGGTTTTTGGGTTTTTTTGCTTACTTTCTTCTATTTTGAATGGAAAGAAGAAGAAAATGTGGAGCTATAGCAGGCACCCATAACCCAGGAATGAATTCTGGGTCCAAGGTGCACGCTAATAACCACTGTGCTATGCAGGATTCTATTTAGATTCTAGCAGCTACAAGACCTAGCTGACAGATTCTAAATCTGAACCATTATGTATAATAACAGCTGACCACACCAGAAATAGGCCTTGCAGCAGCCATTAAATTCCCTCGTTGTTTTTATGTCATACTTTGTGCGGTTTGCAAAAGCAATGGCATGTAAATATAATGGGATTGCGCACAAAGCATTCTTCTTTAGGGGTGTGTGTGTGTGTGTGTGTGTGTGTGTGTGTGTGTGTGGTGTTGTATGTGATATGTTTGCGAATGTGGTATATATATGTGAATTAAGGTGAAAATCACTAATCTCTTCTGAAAATAAGAAATACCAATTTGTCTATTTCAATTGTACTCACTTTTAACCTCTGGACAATTCTAGTGACTAAAGTTTGAAACAAACAAATAATTCTAAAATGACAATTTAATGCTGTTTGAAAAACACAGGGACACAAACTAATGGGCATGATAAACCAAAAGGGGAATATAAATCAACGCTGGACATTTTCCAGTGATCTAGAACAGTGGTCGGCAAACCGCGGCTCACAAGCTACATGCGGCTCTTTGGCCCCTTGAGTGTGGCTCTCCCACAAAATACCACATGCGGGCGCGCACATACAGTGTGATTGAAACTTCATGGCCCATGCGCAGAAGTCGGTTTTCGGCCTGGGCGAGTCTATTTTGAAGAAGTGGCGTAAGAAGAAGTTGGGGATGTTGGTCGGTCAGGCGATGGGATACGAAGCGCGGGGGAGGCGCCAAATATCAACAGTACTTAAACTATATAGGTAGGTTAATAACAATGTACCTACCTATATAGTTTAAGTTGAAAAAATTTGGCTCTCAAAAGAAATTTCAATCGTTGTACTGTTGATATTTGGCTCTGTTGACTAATGAGTTTGCCGACCACTGATCTAGAAGAAGCAGACTTTAAATTCACAGCTGAGGACTAGAGGGTGCCCTCCCTGAAGAGAGTGCACAAACTTAATTGTGAATCAGAATCAATAGAAGCGCCTGTTTGGAGTGTATGCTGTGATGTGTCGCCCAGATCCCACCTTTGGAATGGATGCACTCATTCTCCCAGCTGCTTGGAGTATTGGCAGTGGATGACTCACAGCTAAGGCTCAGTTCAGGCATTTCCCTCTGCCAAAGGGAGCTGCCTGATTCAAGGTTATATCCTTGGATGCTAGTAAATGGCAGTAGAACAATGCAAACTCCAAAAGTGGCGGTCTCAAATATGGTAATTCTGGTTCTGCAGATCAGCACAGCCCAGCAACACCGCATCGTGCCTTTGATCGGGCCAATGCCACCTTTTCCATTCCTATCAAGAAGAAGGATCAGAAGTACTCTGTGTTCTCATGAGATGAACAGCAAAATATATTTATGCTGGTGTCCAAGGGCTATGTTAACTACCCCACCTTATGCCATAATATAGTTCAAAGGAGCCCGAATCATCGGAGCATTCCACAGAGCATTTAATTGGTGTATTATTTTGATGAGATCATGGTAATTGGACCATGTGAGCAGGGAGTGGCAAGTATGATGGATGAAGCATCACTCTTGGATAAGAAATATAAACTCTATGAAGATGTAGGAGTCCACCCACATCTGTGACATTTTCAGAGAGCCCGTGGTCTGGGGAATTCTTGGACATTGCCTCAACAATAAAGGAAAAATGAGGGAGCTCCAATTGCCAGGCAAGAAACTCAATCAACTGGCAGGCCTCTGTATGTTCTAGAGATAGCATATTCCGCTTGAAAATACTGTTCTGAACCATTTTCCAAGTGACACAGAGGCGTATATCTTTAAGTTGGACTCCGAGCAAGAAAGAGTTCTGCGTCAGGTCCAGCCTGTGGTGCGGAAGTCTGCTACTTGAGTCACAATTCATGGCACATCTTATGGTACTAGAGGCATCTCTACTGAGAAAAGATGCTTTATGCAGCTTGTGACCAGCTCCAACAGAATAACAAGATAGATTGTCTAGGGATTTGGTGCCAGGCTGTGCCATCTACTGCAAAGAACATATATCTTTCAAAACCATCTAGCATATTACTGAACTCTAGGGGAACTGCTATATCAGACCTTGGGAGATCAAGAGACCATGAAGTTAGAGCTGCCCATCATCATAAGTGGTATACAGTCAGATACACCAAGTCATAGGTAGATACAATAACCATATATCAGAACAGTAAATTTAGGTTGCATGCTGAGCACGTGAGGCCAGAGGGTATGAGTAAGCTCCGTAAGCAGGTTGTCTAGACTTCCATGTCATCCACCGCTATTGTAATTGTGCCTCTTCATCAGCTCGCACCTGTGGCTGTGGGGAGGGAGGTGGGAAAGGTGCCCTTATGACCAGCTGCTGAAGAAGGAAAAAGGCTGAGCTTGGCTCACAAAGCTGTCTGCTCAGTTTGTGTGTGCAAAGCTGAAGATGATGGCAGCTGAAGAGCAGCCCCACTTAAGGGTGACCTGAAAGACAGCAATAAGGGAAATCCTTTCAATGGCTAGAGTTTGGGGGACATACCTACTCAAACACTTTGTTGGGATAAAAGTGGCCAAGGTAGCTCTCTAACCTGCCCCCCCTCCCCTGACATTTGTCTCTGGATTTATTCTTGTTCATCAAATTATGTCAATCATTATATCCCACATATGAGTGAGAGGACGTGTATGCATGCATATTAGCATAACCAATGGACACAGACACTGGGGCAGTGGGGGCTTACCTGGGGTGGGAATGGCTCGGGCGGGGGGGCGGTGTCAATTGGAGTAAAAGGAGACATAAGTAAAACTTTAGACAATAAAAATAAAATTATATATAAAAAAAGAAACTAGGGGGGTGGGCGGGGAAGTGGCCAAGGTAAAAATACACAAAGGCAATGGTGAATTGCTTGACTGGTTGGTCAGGGGCCTGGAAGGAAAAACATTTGAGGAACGGGAACAAACGATGTAAGGAAGAGCTTGTCGCTGAACCTAAAAGAGTGGGGACAAAAATGTGATAACCACGGCATTGCATTGCGTGATGATGCCCACTAGGCAGCAACCATCTTGAGAAAGAGAATGACCAAATAGACCAAATGACTGATGAGTTGACATAAAGCAGACTATCATCAACTGCCACACTGCCATCATTAAAGCGATGAAGCCCCGCAGCACGATTTCCCTCCCGCTAGGGCTGGATTTAGCTGTGGCTGTTCCTGAATGTCCAACCTGTGAGAGGCAGAGGCCAGCACGGAGGCCTGACATAACACCATACCCTCCGAGATCAACCAGCTACTTGATAGCAAGTTGATTCCATCGAACCTTTTCCATCCTGTCAGGGGCAGTAATTCATCTTGACTGGAGACGGTATGTATTCCAGGTATGAGTTTGCCCATCCTGCCAGCAGGACCTCAGCCAGCACCACTGCCTTCAGGCACATAGAATGTTAAAAACAACCACACATTTCACTGCAAAATATTGCCTCAGGCTAAGAGACCCACTTTAAAGCAAAGAGGTAGCAGCGGGCACATAATGACATGGTCTGCCAGTTCTTCCACTTGCCACACTACTCATAGCAACAGCAGGAAAGACCAGGTGCAGCTGAGCTGCCGCTCGGTGGTGCACCATCATCTAAAGAGCAGGATACACCCTACGTTGATGACCATTATATGCCGCCCTGTCTCTAATACATAGAATACAGAGGTCTCAGAACAAAGGATATAAATTGACCAACTTGTAAGCTTTGTGATTCTAGAGAACCTGTTTTCCCAGAAGAGGAAAGCTTACTTCAAACCTCGATCTACGGCTTATGTCCAGTTACTTCAAGTTTCCTCATCTCAGAAACCAAATGGCAAAAAAGGAGGGACCATATCTGTGGGCGTAACTGACCCTGATTCTCAAGAAAAGGGGCTGCTATTACTTTGTGGGGACCCATCACTTTCCTAGAAGGATGTGGCCTCCCTTAGCATCAGACTAAGCCCAGACTTCCTCTCCTTTCTATAATCATCGGTTGCTAGTGTGATCAGAGCTTCAGCTAAGCCACCTAAACCCAAGATATAGAAACAGAGTGACGATTATGTATGTTCACCTTTCTTCTTTCCAATTCACTTTCCCCCAAATACCCGTGTTTCTCCAGTTCCAGCCTGAGCAATAATTATTTCCATTTACCTTTCCCATTATTACAATCAAGGTGCTGAAATGTCAGGGTCTACTGACCTTAATTTGGATCTATTAATATTACTCTTTTATCAGGGTTCATTCTCAGAGTAACTGTTCCTTCCATCTCTCTTTTCCTAGGACTCTGATCTTATATCTTTTGTCAAAACTGAAATGATCTCCATTCATTCTCATAAAAGCTTAATAGCTCAAGTTATTCATACATTCCTGAGCAAGGAGGTAGAGAAAAATGGGGTCCATCTTTAATTTCTGGATCCAAAGTTTCTTCAGGGCTAAATCTTCCTAACATTTTATCTATCATGACATATTGGGCTATTTAAAACAGAAAGTGAGTAACTAAGAGTAGGTTATTAATGATATCTTAAATACTCTTTCCAATTCACGAAGAGTGAGATCAGGGGGAAGAGAAAGGTTAACCAGTCCGCAGAACTCTTATCCACATCATCTTTCAAAAGGAAGGTCACCCAAGATTGGCAATTTCCATTTCTTACAATTTTATTTATTTATCATTCGCTATTCCAATCTCTTACTTTCAGCATTGACCAGGGTTTCAGCTATAACTCAAGTTGATCTATCCTGCTCTTGCTTTTCTCTGGCTATAGCCTTTGTAGGAGTAGCATAATGGTTAAAAGTGCAGGCTTTGCAAACAGAAACAAACCAAATTAAAATCCCAAGTGTGCCATCTTAGACATGTTAATTAGCCTTATTTTCCTCTTTGTAAAAATGGAAATACTAATACCCATTTCATGGGCTCATATTGAGAACTAAATGAAATACATTCAATGTATATAGTACCGGTGCCTAGCATATAGGTGCTTTAATAACTAGTTATTATTATTATTACTATTATCTCTAGAGTATTATCATCAAAATAACTTTTATCAAAATTGCATTGAGGAATAAATGTGAATCACCTACAAAGAAATTGGGATAGAATCTCTGAAATCATTTTTAAAATTATATCAAGAAACACAGGCTGTAATCTATAGGGAAGAATGCAGCTTAGCAAAAAGTCCTAAATCCAGTTCTTACTGATTTTTACCAGTGCTGTTCTGCCTGGATTTACTCTCCCGTAAAACGTTTTAAAAGTGCTGTCATGAAAAATATGCCCTCATCTTTTCATACACTTTAGTTTTCAGTTTCATTGCAAAGAATAAAATCTTTTAATTATTTAAGTATGTATTTAAGTAAGGTATGTTTCATGGGAAACCATCTCAGAATTAGAGTGACCACAGACTACCATGCCTTCTTAGTAAGTTTTCATCTCTCTTGCCAGCTAGTTTTAGAAATTAACACAAATTCAACCAAGGAAGTCTAAGGCATGATTTATCTGGGCATCAAGAACACATTTGATTCAGTACCATCCCAAACAGAATCTGCAAGGCCAGCAAGTCTATCTGGCCATAAAGCACTTCAGTGAATAACACACTCTAATGAAGGATGAAGACGAATCATCCTGGTCAGTGGTAATGCTTCATTGTGGCGAGAGGGTATAAGTACTCCTACAAACCACTATTAGGTTTACTTTTTTCCCACTTTGAGGGACTGAAGAAAGTAAATATTTAATGAAAGAAAAAAATGGGACACAATAAAACCAAACTTGGAGGTCAGAAGAGCTTTATTGAGAAAAAGTATAGGGTTCTAAAATCAAATCCAAGCCAAAGCAATTGGCAGCCTGGAGAACAGGGGCCCCGTGGTTGCAACATCATTGGTGTTATTATTGCCACTAGGACAAAGTTGTGAAGTCATTCATCAAATCATGGGCACTGGACTGGGCAGAATCATCCGGCCTGGTTCTAAACGTCAGTCATTACAGAGTAACTTTTGTCACATCTGCAAGTAATCTCTATCCTGATAGCCTTAATATTCTTCTTTCAATTGACTCTAATACTTGTTTTTAAAAGCTTATGTGCAAGTGTAAAGAAACTGCTGTTTTGAATATAATATAGTATAATGTATAATAGTATTGTGTTAAAGTACTGGTTATTTTATCCTAATATACATCAAAACACCTAACATTTAAAATGTACTCATTCATAGTCCGCCTAAAATCATCTTGTGTGCCACAATAGACATTGGAAAGCATTGGTCTAGTTCAGCTTTCTTCGCGTGAATACGACGTGGGGCGCACATTTTAGATACCTGCCCGGTCCCCTCAGAGCCGCCTGCCTCCCAGCCCCACAGCTGCTCTGTCTTCCTTGGCCATCACTGCCTGTGCCCGCAGGGTTCCTCCACTCATGACCAACAAGCGGCTTGCTCTCCAGGCCTAGCTCCTCCCCACCTTTAGCCACCCATGGAGTTTCTGGGCCTTCCCACCGCTTCCAAATTAGACAAAACATCACACATGGCCATGGGATCTGACACAGCAGCTTTTGAAGGTGCCACATGATAAACCTCAGAAGCACAAGGGAGTTAAGCCACAGAGCCAACTTTGACCTATAGTTCCTCTATTTATTCTCCCACAAACTAATCTAGGCACAGTTTCTCTTTAAAGCCTTTCCCAAAAATTTCCTTATGCAAAACAACAACAACAACAAAAACAACCTTCACCTACTAAGTGCTTTACTGTGTCTCTTCAGCCTCTTCATAGTCTGATTTCTCATTGCTTCACAACCTTCCTCGCCTCCCCTGCCTCTTTCCTCATTCTGCCCGAGGTTTGGCATCTCCCAGGTAAAGTTAGCGCTTAAACTCTTGCCTCGGGATCTGTAGTCTAGAAAATCCAGATTGAGAAAAATGTCCTTTGTAACCCTCCTTGACAAGTCAGTCAGCTCTGCTTGATGACCTCTAATGATACACAATGTATTGACTGACACAGAAACAGTGCTTTCCAATTTTGCACAGCTCTCGTTAGTAGAATATTTTCATAGTGAACTGCAGTCTGTTACAATCTCATTGAGCCTTTGCTCTGAGTGCAGTGCAGGTGGGCCCTGGCGGGGAATGAGGATTTGTTGTGGTCTCGGCGCTCACAAAGCATGCCAGCAAGGCCCAATACGTTCATAAGAAATCCCTAAAGAATAACAGTTGACTGGTACCAATCTGTAATAGCTTGTCCCAGAGTGTTTTGAAAATAAGTAAAATAAAGACAGTGTAGAAAGCTCTTTTATAAAATTAATTTTATTCATTTGTAAAACTGCTCTTTATTCTGAGAATATGCCTTTTCTATCTTTTTGGTATATAAAGTACCTTTTCTTTTATTAAATGACTAGAGGTCTGGTGCACAAAATTTGTGCACTCAGTGGGTGTGGGGTCCCTTAACCTGGCCTGCGCCCTCTCGCAGTCCGGGAGCCCTTGGGGGATGTCCAACTGATGGCTTAGGCCCGCTCAGACATCCTTAGAGCTGCTGCACTTGCCAGCCATGAGCCTGACTCTGGCCAAGCGGCGCTCCCCATATGGAACTGCACTGATCACCAGGGGGCAGTTCTTGTGTTGAGCATCTGCCTCCTGGTGGTCAGTGTGTGTCATAGCAACCAGTCATTCTGCTGTTTGGTCAATTTGCATATTAGCTTTTTATTATATAGAATGATGATAACAGGTGAAAATATTTGTAAATGTTCCTTCTTGACTATATAAAAAATGACAATCTTATTTATTGAAAAAAGTTGAGATGAAAGTTGAGATATCAGATAAACCCTGCAAGGTACCTTACCCTTAATATTAATACCCATGAATTAGAGAATAGGCAATGGGTCCAAGTACATGTTCTAAGAAATCTTAGTTGATATTTTCCCATCTAGATCCTTAGATACTCACTGGAGTGAAAAATGTTTAGTCATAAGACAGCTTTATGAGTAAACTCTCACCCTCCATTGCTATTTACACTGGCATCTCAGTTTTCTCTTCAGGTTCATTTAACACTTGCTACCATGTGAGAGAACTGTCATAGAAGACAGCCAATAGTAAATTCACTATCAACCTGGTAATCATTTTCATTACTCACAAAAACTGCTATTGAATCCCTCCAAGAAATGATTGATACGTTGCATCCTATTTTGACATATCACATTAATGACAGAGGGGAAAAGTGAAGAAAACAGTTGTAATGATGCATTCTAAAAGATGGAAATGTGTCTGCAGGGCAACAGGAAGTGACTACTGGAAATATGTCCCTCAACTTAGACTCAGGGCACGCAGCAGTCCAGATTCTCTCCTGACGTCAGCCACCCAGACAGTTTCTGAGGCTGATGAGATTAGTGACCTTATCTAAAAGTGCAATAACTACCCTAACCAGTTTGGCTCAGTGGATAGAGCATCAGCCTGTGAACTGAAGGGTCCTAGGTTCGATTCCGGTCAAGGGCATGTACCTTGGTTGCGGGCACATACCCAGTAGGGGATGTGCAGGAGGCAGCTGATCGATGTTTCTCTCTCATCGATGTTTCTAACTTTCTATCCCTCTCCCTTCCTCTCTGTAAAAAATCAATAAGATATATTTTTTAAAAATAAAAAATAAAAGTGCAACAACTACAGGAAGCCTGACCCCAAACAGTGAATGCCCAAAGGGATAGTGCAACCACTGTTAACAATATCCGATAACTACAGAAGTCATAATAAATAATAATAATAATGTTTATTGAGCACTTATTACACACCAGGCCTTGTGGTAAGTGCTTTACCTGCATTCTATCACTTAGTTCCATTGTATATTATCTATCTCCTTTATAAGTTCCAAAGAGGAGGACCTGGCCCACCTTGTTCAACATGTATCCTAGGTTCACACAATAGCACCTGATACACAGGAGGTGCTCAATACATATTTATTTATAGAATGAAGAAAAGAAAGAAAGAAAGAAAGAAAGAAAGAAAGAAAGAAAGAAAGAAAGAAAGAAAGAAGAGAGAGAGAAGAAAGAAAGGAAGAAAGAGAAAGAAAGAAAGACCATCTCTCCTTCTTAGAACTTGGTACTCAGGGACCTCAGATGGAATTCTAAAATTCTACAGAGATATCTGTAAAACCACTGAAGTAGCTGGAAACACAGCTAGATCACAAACTATGAAAAGTCTATAAAGCTGTAAGAGTTTTTTATCAACAAGATCTGAATCAATAGTGAATTTACACTTCAAACTAACTAAAAAGTGTTTTATTGTTGTTTATCCTATGCTCCTATGTAACTACAGGAACATTCTTAAACAAAAAATAATCAAGTATACAATGAGAAACCAGGGTAGTGCAATAACAGTGGACAGAATAACTACATTTAAGCATGCAACACGTTTCTCAAATGGATTAAGAAGCAGCCCATATGCCCCCAGGTCTTGCAGATAAGATGCTCAATGTAAGTGGGTGTCAACCAGCCTGGATGGCTCCCAGACCTTGGCATAAACACTACAACCAAAGCCACCATTTATAGAGGCTTCAGCAGTAGGAAGGCACCTTGAGCAGTGTCTTTGGAGTATCACACACAACATAAAAACTGGGAGGAAAGAGATGACAGATGCAGAACAAGAATTCTGCTTTAAAGGGTTTGTGCAAAAACTGGGGATATTCTTTGCAGCAAAGTCAGACTATGAGAAGGTAATGATGACACTAGAGGACAGGTAATAGGAGATACATGTAACTGTGAGCCACAGTGTCAGCAATCCCAGGAAGCACTAGCCACTGCTGATAATGGAAGGGCCACTTCCTCCCCTGTGCACACTTGGTGACAGATGACCCCACCCACAGCAGAGAGCATCATCCAAAAGGAAGACAAATGAACAATGAGAAGATTCTCTTTAGCATGAATTATTCACTTACAAAGAAAAAGTGCCAGACAGAGACTGATACACACAAGAAAAGCACTATTATTTTTTAAATCTCTGGAGAGGATAAAATACAAAGCATTTTACATAGATCTGTTGCATTGTTTAGAAAAAGACACCCCTCCCCACCCCCCCAAAACAAAAAGCTGCCAGATGAGAAAAACTCTTATAATATGCTTGGTCCTCGCTAAAGAATCCTAATACTCATTTTTCCTTTCTTTCTTTTTTTTTTTTTTTTTTTACCTAAAATTGTTTTTCCTCCATTTACTCACGTTTCTTGTTACTCTCTTTTCCAGAGAAATCCAAAAAAGAACATAAGGAATATAATTCTTTCAAACCCCCCAAAATGTAAGTTGTAATATGTATAAAGCCCAGTCTACAAACTCGGGGGGTGGGGGGCGTGAAAGGAGAGAAATAAAACATTCTCTTTTTTTTCCAGAAAGCATTTCAATTTGTATTTGGAGCTCCCATCCTCAGCAAGCATCTCTCGCCCATCCTCAGTAAGCATTTCTGCCAGAACGTTTGCTGTCCCTATCCACACAGTCCCCTCAAATGCAGTGGGTCTCTGTGGCTTCTGCATTACATTGGGACACAGACATCTTATCTCAAATTTGCCCTTAGTTCCACCCACAACAATGCATCTTGTAGCCCTTTCTCTCTGGTCTCGCCACCTCCCGGAGAACAGGATTGTCCACCTCAGTCAAGCTATCATAGGACTGCAGCACTGGCCGACATGGGGACCTACACCTCAGGAAGGACTCACTCAGCACTCAGCAAAGGCCTTCTGATTTCTTCCTTATGGTGAAAGGGGGAACTCTTTAATTTAGGGGAAATACTTTGTGGGTTTGTTGGGTTTTTTTTTACCAAGTCATTATCTCCATGCTTCCTACTCCTCTTTACCAACTCTACAGATTCCTCCAAATTCTTCTAAGTCTTAGACTTTTGAGAAACAATGACCAAAAGTATGTTGCCTGTGTCTATTCTCTCTTTGTCCCATATCTCCCTGAGGCGACCAGGACTAGCAAAGCCTGCTTGATGGGACTCAAGAAAAAAAGAGAAAGAAATACAGGTAGAAAAACTTCTCATATATTGACCCAACCTGACTTTGTCCAAGTCCCCTGTTAATATGGGTATTTATAACCAAGTTCTGTTGATTCTTACCAACTCTAATCTCTTCCCTTCTTTTTATTCAAGTGTCCCTATTGTGGTTCAGGGCCTATCTGAAATACCATTAAAAAAAAGATCTTATTTGAAATATTATAAAAACCACCTAGCCCTCCCCCCCCCCCCACCCTCGCATACACACTCCCCAGTCTAACTTCCTCACTATTATCAGAGTGGGTTTTATAACACAAAAATCAAATCATACTATGTCACTACACATGTCTGAAATGATTGCTTTCAAGAATTCATCCAAACTCCTTAGCATGACAAGGAGATTTCATGACCTGGCACTGCCTTCTCCAGCCTCATCTCTTGCTACTCTTCAGCCCATACTCTCCCCCAAACCTGAAACCGGAGAGGGATATGCTCTTTATTCCAAGTCTTCCTGCCTTTATCCATGCTGTTCCCTCTTTCTAGCACTCTGGTCCCTTTAGTCTTCTCCTGTTGAACTAATTTTTCTTTCAGACTTTCCTCCAGGATCACTCTCCCAGGGAATTCTTTCCTGACCTACCCTCACCAGTGATTAGGGTGCTCTTTTTTGCGTATCTATAGCACTCCATGTGAATCTCACCATTATAATTATTGGTTTGTTAATCTTTCTTCCCCAGTTGTCTGTCAGTTCCTTTTAATCAGGAATTCTTTCATCTCTATATCCTCAGGATCTAGCACATTGTTCTACAAATAGTTAATGTTTAGTAAACAATCCCTGAATTACTGTGTAGTCATACAATTAATGTTATTTAAGATATGGCTGGTTTCTACATTACATCTCTAGCATACTGGATATCTATATCAAGCAAATTAAAATAATTATTAGTTTTTGCTGACCAATTTTAAACTCACTGACTACGCTAACATTTGTGTTTTTGTTTTTTGTTTTTCTAAGAATATTGCTCTTATATTGGCCTAAATATTTGGAGTTCTTGATATATCTTTGATTTCAGTAACAAGGTTCTATTTTTTCGCATTCCTAGAAAAATAAAACAGAGTAAATAAAACATATACGGGCATAACTCATATGTTGCACTATACCTTAGTAGATTTTATCCCCTTGGCAGCAGCTGACTGAAAGTTAAGTAAGAATAGATATTTAAAGTTATAGCAAAGTCAATAGATTGAAGACTTATTCTAATATCACAGTATCCTCAATTGCACAGGACTTAATATGTCACTACGTAACACTTCTCAAAGGGCATTGTGTGCTGTATATTTTACTAGATGCAATGCCATATGATTATAGAATTATAAAGTGATCACTATTTGGTTATTTATTTCAAGTAACATATTGGGAAAACTAAACAAAAAAATTCAAATGAAGGTCTCAAAACATTATCTAAATGAATATTAATTTTGCAAAACTTAATTTGTCCTATTCTTATGCATTTTTATCCTTTTATTCATTTAAGCCCTCAAATTCATTATCCTTGGATTAGCTGTCAGCTATTGCTAATTAAGTTATTCCTAAGTATAGTGCAGGTAAAAATTTCAGCTCATGGTGTAAAGAAATGTAAAATTTTCAACTCATGGTTTGTATTGTACATGTCTCAGTTCCCCTGTAAGTGTGCACAGCAAATATTCAGCATTATTTTAGGGGTCAGAAAGCATCTGCCATTAGATGGAGGCTGACACCTGTGTGTAATTATCTAGCATGATTAATGAAGAAGGAGATCAAAGTTTCATGCAATTTTAATTTTATGCTCTGGGCTTGATATGCTAAGGATTTGTACTAGGTAATAAAGGAATATAGGTTCATTCTAATAAGCATGACAAATGATTTTTTTTTAATGAGTCAGACTCATTAGCTCAATGTCCATAAACCCATGTGACCCTTAGTTCCCTGGCAGAATTTGGGGATAATCTTAATGCCTAAATACTAGTTGTGTGGTGATATTTCAATAAATTGGTTGTTTATGAAAGGCAAACAACCAAAGTATTTATGCTGAGGTACAATGAAACCATAAAGTTTATAAAGAAAAGCAACTTCAAAAGCTAAATAATATTAACAGCAATTTTCCACAAGGCTACATTTTTAACATCTACTGTGGGCCTCTGTAGATGCTTTGACAAGAATGACATTTTGGCAGAATTAACAAACCAGCCAAAAAAACATGTGCTCTAGCTTTGACATGAGTGCTATTGAAATAAAAACACAGACAACACGGGATGCTGTGTTCAGCTACAACATGCGTTTCTGAGATGCTGCTGATGCAATTTGATTTCAATGTCCATATTATAACAAGCTGGCCTTGTGTCTCCAGAGAATAGTATGAAAGTTCAGTAGCTTAAATTAAGATAGTGAATGTGTTCTTTTTAAAATAAGATTCAAAGCATCACACAATGTGCAAAAGAAAATTTAACAAAAAACAACAAAGTGTAGTTCTAAATAATAGATTATTGAGTTAGCAAATAGAAAATAATTTTTCCTGGAACTTTTTCTTATAATGACTACTTGGAACTGTTTTAAAGTAAGTTCCTTATTTTATTTTTTTAGGACATTCATTTTTTTAAAAGTTTTGGGCCCGGCCAATGTGTCTCAGTGGTTGAGCCCCAGACCTATGATCCAGGAGGTCATAGTTGGATTCCCAGTCAGGGCACATTCCCCAGTAGGGGGTGTGCAGAACACAGCTGATCAATGATTCTCTCTCATCATTAATGTTTCTATATCTCTCTCCCTCTCCCTTCCTCTCTGAAATCAATTACATATATACTAGAGGCCCAGTGCATGAATTCTGGCACCAGTGGGGTCCCTCAGCCTGGCCTGCGGGATCAAGCTGAAACCAGCTCTCTGACATCTCCCAAGGGGTCCCAGATTGTGAGAGGGCGCAGGCTAGGCCAAGGGATCCCACTAGTGCACAATTGGGGCCAGGGAGGGTCCTGGGATGTTGGCCAGCTGGGGTGGGAGTACGGGAGGGCTCCAGGGTGTGTCTGGGCCATCTCACTCAGTCCTGATTGGCGGGACCCCAGTAGCAAGCTAATCTACCAGTCAGAGTGTCTGCCCCCTGGTGGTCAGTGCATGTCATAATGAGCAGTTGAGCGGCCTTAGCATATCACTAACATATTATGCTTTGGTTGGTTAAACAGATGACCGGACAACCGGACACTTAGCATATTAGGTTTTTATTATATAGGACATCAATTATAAACATTTTGGAGTGAAATCATGATGGAAAGCAAAAACTGAGTGGTCAATAAGATTCTCAACATGTTCCAGACCACTCTTGACCAAAGTTATTGCTTTTTAGTTTCATTTTGCATCTAACATGACTTGGGCACTTACACTATTACTAAATGCTAAAGGAATACTGTACAAACACAGGGCCTTATCTTCAAGGAGTTCAAAACCTGGCCAGGGCCTTGGCCGAGTAGCCCAGTTGGTTGGGGCAACATCCCATACACCAAAAAGTTTTGGGTTCAACTGACAGTCAGGGCACATGCCTAGGTTGCAGGTTCAATCCCCAGTCAAGGCCATACACATACAACTGACCCATATTTCTCTCACACATCGATGTTTCTCTTTTTCTCCATTCCGCTCTCTAAAAATCAATAAAAACATGTCTTCAAATGAGGATTTTTTAAAAAGGACAGCCATGAGATACTATGAGATAATAATAATGGCTAACTTTTATTATTTGTTTAAATGAATTAGCCCATTTAATCCTCCTACTGAGCCATGTAAGCCCCATGTTAGAAAGGAAGAAACAGGTAGAGAGAGGGTGTGTAACCTATTTAAAATCAAATATCTAGGAAATGGCAGAGCAAAAATTGGAGCCCAGGTAATCTGGCAGAAGAGCCAGGGCTCTAGTCAGAATGTCAGGTCACCCCCTCCAAGTCCTGTGATGAAAAACGTGCAGGGTGCTGTGGTGCAGAGAGATGAGCTCTACTCTCAGGGCTAGAGGGAGCCAAAGTCGCCCTGAGAAGAGCAACATCCACATTGAAGCTTGTTAATATCCGTGACATAGCTTTTCGGGAGGCAAGACCATGAAGAATGAGTAGAATGTGGAGAGACAGGAAAGAACAGCACTCTAAGCAGAGGGAAACCCACAGGCCAAGGCAGGGAAGCTGGCTTGACTCTTTTCTCCCCTTTGGTAAAGCTCTCACACTTGCTATCCAAATGGAAAATAACTGAAAGCGATTACCTGATGTTAAACGTCCTGGGAGGGCAGATCTTTCTAAAAGAAAGGCAAGTATATGTAAATGAAGTGTTTGACTTTTAAACACCTCAATTTGCTCATCAGAATTTCAAAATTACTTAGAGCCCAAGAAACGTTGATTGTAACTTTTTTATTCACTGCAGAATCATCTAAACACACCAAAACATTTTTGTTTCTCAGATGTAAACATACAAATAATAGCTAATATTCATTAAGCACTCACTCACTGTGTCTGGCTTGATATACTTTACATAAATACTTCATCATACACTTGTGTGGATTATGTACATCTTTATCCACTTCTTACGAATGTGGAAACTGAAGCTTAGATTCAGTAATTTACCCATAGTCACAATGGAGACAAGGTCAGATATCAACCATGCGCTTAACCATTATGTTCCACAAAATTAGCAGTGATGAGAAGAAACTGACTGATTTATTCTTTTATCTATATCGTGTCGTGTAGAGGACAGAGAAAGAAGAAAACTTGGTTTGATTCCCAGCTCGACAACAATCTGAGGCAATCATTTCACCTCTCTGCGTCTCAGCATCTCACCTTTAAATTGAAGGGATTTGACTACCTGGTGTCTAAGGTCCCTTCTGGCTAAAAATATCTATGATTTTTGTTGGGAAAAGGCATAGGGATCTCTATTTCCACATTTTTAGAAAGAGAATTTTAAAAACAGGACAAGTTGAAAACTTAAAGAATTCAAATTGAGTACGATTTTTGGTAAATAGAGGCTAAAGTCATCTGAGGGGTCGACATGACATTTTCGATATGCTGAATTATTTTCTGCACCTGCGAGAGGCTGAACATCCACCATATTTTTCACTCATAACTCTGAGGGTTAGTGACACAGTTCATTTCCTCATTTCAAAAAGATTGATTTCATCCCTGAGAAAAGGTACTCATGAGCTGGAAAAAATGAATGTTTATGGAAACTGGGAGCATCCGTTTTCATTCTATTAAAGCATCAGCTTATGTTCCACTTAGGCCTTGCTTACTAAATTCAGGGTTGCTCAGTCTTTCGTCTAGGAAACCATGTGTTTGTGAAAAGGAGCAAGCTGTCTCTTTTAATCCAAGAGCCAAATGTTCAGATTCCTCAAGTGTCAGTTTGAATTTCAGTGTTCATAATCTTAAATCACACAGATTGTGTCTGCTCAGGGCTGTGCCTCCAAGGGCTCCCAACACAATCATACAGTAGTTGGATAATCAGAAAAAAATGGCCCCACACGGGATGACTTCTTCTTCTGACCGTTCCACAGTCCACTTCCCATTGACCTCTTCAAACCTGCTTTCTCATCAAACTCCTCTGGTTCATTGGTTTGGATGCCTCACCTACCCAAGCCCCCATTCAGTGAGACTCAATAGACTGAAAATCTGACCAAGCCCTTTCCTGGGATGTAGCTTTTAGTAACACCATAAACTGGAGGTTAGAGCTGTCACTTAACTAACTCGTGTCCCATGGTGGCCTTCAGGAAAAAGGTAGAAGGAAGGCAGATGCAATTATCATGATTGTGATTTAAAGAAAACAGAAGTTGGGGAAATGTCTTCCAAGATATGTGAAACAAAATATAAAAATATTCTTATGGCCCTAGCCGATTTGGCTCAGTGGATAGAGCATCAGCCTGCAGACTGAAGGGCCCCAGGTTTGATTCTGGTCAAGGGCATGTACCTTGGTTGCGGGCACATACCCAGTAGGGAGTGTGCAGGAGGCAGCTGATTGATGTTTCTCTCTCATTGATGTTTCTAACTCTCTATCCCTCTCCCTTCCTCTCTGTAAAAAAATCAATAAAATATATTTTTAAAAATCTTCTTATGTTTGTGAGTCATTTTCACAAACATAGCTTATTTGTTTTTTCAGAATTAGATTGGCAGGACAAGTGCTCTTAGCCCAATTTTAAAATGAGAACACTGACACTGAAAGAAATTATATAAATCTCATTGTTTTTGAGGAGGTTGTTTAATTCCTGTGGCTGCAGACCAAGGTCTCAGACACGGCTTTGAGCAAGACAACCAACAGGATTTAAAATCTTCTATCCTAAAGTTCACACCAAAACTGATGCAATTTTTTTGTATTAAAGGTCACTTAATCTTAATCATGTAACAAATATTTCTTTCCCCATTCTCAAGGATTATACATGCCAAGTCTAGCTTCCCATCTACTACCCTATGCATGGAAATTACTGAAAGCTCATGATGCATGGAAATTAGTGAAAGCTCAATGATGAATAATAATTGCACTTCCACTGTCCTAAAATTTGACATTGTACAAATGGGCATAAGCACCCTTTTCAAGACACTTTGTGATAGCTGCCAGAATCTATACATATAAAAGGTTAATATGCTAAGTGTCTGACCATCTGACCAGTTGCCATGATGTGCACTGACCACCAGAGGTCAGACACTCAATGCAGGAATTGCTGAGCTGCAGTGACTTGGCAGCGGCAGTTCTTGGATGATGCACCCCAAAACCAGAGAGGAAGGAGCCTGATTCCTTACGATTCCACCTTCAGCCATGGGTTATGTTGTTACTGGGGCACTGTCGCCCCTGAATCTGGCTTACTACACATTTGCGTCTGTGTTCCATAGCCTGTAAGACAGCAACTTTGCAGAGTTCCCTCTCACACTCCGGGACCCCTCTGGGGGATTTCGGAGAGCCGGTTTCAGCCCAATCCTGCTCAATGCAGGAGCTTCCCCCTGGTGGTCAGTGTGCTCCCACAGGGGGAGCACCGCTCAGCCAGAAGCCAGGCTCATAGCTGGAGAGCACAGTGGCGGTGGAGGGAGCCTCTCCAGCCTCTGCAGCCATTGGACATCCCCTGAGGGCTCCCAAACTTTGAGAGGGTGCAGGCCAGGCTGAGGGACCCTCCCCACTCCCGCCTCCCACCTCGAGTGCACGAATTTTGAGCACCAGGCCTCTAGTGATTAATAAAAAAGAAGTACTTAGCCAGTTCTGCTCAGCCAATCTATCTATAGAAAATAAGTAGTGGAGACAATACAATTCATTTGTAATATTTTAATATTTTATTTTTATCAATATTCCTCATGTTGGAAAATGATCTAAGCCAAAAGTATCTATTTCAAAAGGCTTTTATGATCAAAATATTAATTTTCTTTCATGATAATTTCCAAATAACCAATTCTGACCAAAAATTATTTCCTTGATACATTATATGAGTTTGTTCAAACATCATGAAACAGGTGATAGTTTTTTTAAATCTCAATATCAAGTGTTATAAGTTACAGATCGCCCCAATTAACTTTTTTAATAGTCTTATGCCAAAAACTCGATGATTCCATTTATAGATGACTCAATACAGAGTTAAGACTTATTTTGTTTAATGGACTCAGAAAGATTTTGGAAATTTTAAGTCTTTTTTAAACCTATTTTTAAATCTAGGAGACAAGGCAATTTTTAAAGTATTTCTGCCTTGAACAGGGCAGAGCTCCCTTAAAGCCACCATAGTGGTTCTAGTTACTTTATAAGACTACAGTGCTGATTCCTACCGACTTCCCTCAAATTCTAAGCCCCCCTCTTCCCTGTACTACATCTGCTTGCTTGGAAAGGTTCTCACTTTGGAAATATTTCTCTCACAAAGTCCAGCTTCAGACACCACACGTGACCTAAGAATGATGATTAAATTAAGGTGCCCATAGCATATCATTAGTTCTAGAAAATTATAATAGGTTAGAAGAATTTTCTGTATGTATCTACTTAGCAATGTACACAAATAAATTGCAATGCTAATTCAAGGATCAAGTAGTCAAAGATCATAGGGTAGACTTGGTTCATAACTAATCTGACAGAATTTTGCCTTTGAGTGGCTAAAGTACCCTTCTATTTCATAAAAATAGAGGTTTTAATGCAGTGTAAAAATTGATTCAATTGACTATCTGGATATCTAATAGCTATTTAAAAACCAAGATTTTAATTATTTAAGGGTAAATGAGCCTCACTTTTATTGACTTTATCACTCTATAAGGGCAAATAAAATTAAAATTCAAGATAAAATGGGTTCTGTGATTTATGAATCCACAAAAGCTGCTGGATAGGCACAGATATTTGGCAGTGGGTTTGCTAAGCACCTGGAATCATAATCAAGTCCTGTATCTGAGGACAGAACTTCACAGCAGGCTCTGAGCTGTCTACTTAAAACCTCAGTGGCAAGCACTCAGCTTCCAAATGTCGTATGTCTCCTTGGGAGTTTTCAGTTACAGAAACTGCAGTGTAACTGGGAGGCAATATTCCTCATCCGCTGCTTGAGTCCTCCTTACTGCCTACCACCCCACAGCAGAAAAGGGTCAAATTAACCATCGAGAGACATCCTCCTCCATACAACACTGTATGCATTGGACACAGCAACATATAAACATCCAGGTTTTTTAGCTGTGAGTCAAACTTGCTGCTGCCACTCTGGCCTCTGGCCTCCAGCCCATGAGCCACACTTCTGACATTGCCTTTGTCTCCTAGAATACTCCTCATTCTCTGTGACTAAATCTTACCTGGGCCGACTGTTTCTCATGTGGACTTTAAACCTGGTACTCATATTGTGCAGACTAAAGTAACAGCCCAGATACGGTCTCTGTTTCATCTTCAGCCCAGATGACCAAAATGGCATCATCCAATTAAAAGTGTTAGGACAGATTATAAAAGACTCAGAAGTGGGCAAAAGATAACTGAATGCTCAGGGCAGATCTTTGTCATCAATTGGCATTCCACGCTCAAGGCCCTAGAGCAGTGGTTCTCAGCCTTCTGGTCCTTTAAATACAGTTCCTCATGTTGTGACGCAACAATAAAATTATTTTCATTGCTACTTCATAACTGTAATGTTTCTACTGTTATGACTCGTCATGTAAATATCTAATATGCAGGATGGTCTTAGGCGACCCCTGTGAAAGGGTCGTTTTGACCGCCAAAGGGGTCGCGACCCACAGGTTGAGAACCGCTGCCCTAGAGCAAGAGTCTTTATAAATAATCTCTAATCATGCTCCTATATTTAGACTTCTGAGCCCCCCGCACTGCTTTTCCAGGTCCAATAGGCCTTGCTTGCTATCTGACCCCCTGATTATGGCAACACAAAGAGATCCACCTGACCAGATAGATTCCCCACAGTGTATTCAGGAAGTGATTAACTTGAGTTCCCCCCTCCCCTGGAAGTTTTTGCAAGAAAGAGGGAGAAACAGTAGAACATTCTGGAACAGAGGCAGACAGATATCTAGTACAGAATGTTACTAGGGAAGACAGACTGAAGTTACATGTTCATCGGGTTGGAGTATAAAAAAATAGAGTGAGCTCCACTTTTAGTAAGAATGTGGTTTTCTCACTTCTCTTCCTCAAGCCTAGAGACACGGTGAGAATAAAGCCACTGTTTGGGCTCTCTCTTTTAGTCTCTTCTTTCTCTGTTCATGGCGTTATATTAACTGCATTAACTAATGTGTGCACTACAGACCACAAGCCCCAAGAGGACCTACTAATGCGTTTTCGAGGGATGGAGGTCAGGAGTGCTTAGTGAGGACGACCATAGATATGAGGGCAAAAAAGGAAATAAGGGAAAAAAGGCCTTACATCCTTGATAAGTGGACTCTAGTGGCCAAGGGGCTGATTTTCAGTAGACATAAAGTCGGAGAATCTTAATACGACCAAAATGGCATCATCCAATTAAAAGTGTTAGGACAGATTATAAAAGTGGGCAAAAGATAACCGAATGTCCTTTCAATGGAATGCTGGATGTTATCTAGCAAATCCTTTGTAGGTATCTGATTCTATAACTGTTTTCATTTTTGTCTTTGACTAGGCTATTTTACCATTCTATTAGTTGTAGAAAACTGATTGTAATGAGAATGATTCTTATCCTTAGAAATGTAATTATATTTTGTCTGATAGGGTTAGAATTAATTTCCACCCTATAGAAAAGATGGTTCCTAACATTATTTTAGTGCCCATAGGATGTTGAGTTTTGCATGTGCTAGCAAATTCATTATATCATTTATAATTGTCTATGTAAGTCTGTTCTGATTCTCCTTTGAATGAATTGTAACATTCTAATAGTTCCCTCATTAATTAATAAGTAAATAAAATGTTGGCATGTGTCCATTTTATATTTGTTATGAGTGGCATGAATTTACATATTCTGAAGATTATAGTTTAACAAAAATATGAACACAGTATCATAATACTGTATGGAGAGGAAGAGGAGTTCAAGAAGGGAACTGTGAATTCTATTGGGTTTTTTATTACATAAAAGATTAGTCAGAGAATTGAGCATTTCTTCATATTAAAACTCCAGGTAGGCAGCAGTCTAACTTAGTAGTGTCCCACCATCTACCTGATCAGCTACTTCCACTATTTCTTTCTTAATATCTTGTGAAGAATGTTAGGTTGAAAATAGTAGAGATTCTATTCCAAGCAAATCTGGGAAGGTGTTTTTCCACTAAACTTTATCAATATAACCAATACTTCTTTGCACATGCTGGTTCCTAAGCAAAAAACTTGATACCAACTAGATTTTTGTTGAAACCATTATTCTGGTGACAGTTAGCCAGGAAAGATAAAGATCAATACAAAAGGCTGAGTAGACAGCAGAGTTATAGCCCATAGGATGGCAATTGTCAGAGACAATTGAAAGGGGTTGGAAAATATCACCTAGCTACATAAAAGGAGACACTGCATATGCTCTCACTGGAGAAGGTTGAATTATTGTTGCATTGCTTGCCCTTAATGGAAATATCTTCATTTGACTAAGTCAGCCATCAGGTTTAATCATAGAGGATATTGAAATACATTAGACATTAATGATTAAGTAATATTCAGCAAACTACGGTCAACATCTTATAAATTATTATATTTAATAATGTACATGACATAATTAGAAAAGCAAACAACAAAGAAATCAGAATGGTAAACAACTTAAGTCAACACAATTCCTAATATGCATACTCTATCATTGGATTTTTAGTGGGCTACTGTGCACTTCCTTTAATTGTATCAGCAAGAAAAATGGACCACACACAAATGATTATAACCCATCCTATTGCTTGTTTCAAACTTTTCAATGGGAGACATTCATTATTGAAAAGTAAGCACTTTCGTTTTTCAAAACTCCCTTTTCAATGCAAAGCATGGACTTAATTGGTTTGGAGTTATAGTTCTTTAAAATTAGCCCTAACCGGTTTGGCTCAGTGGATAGAGCGTCGCCTGTGGACTCAGGGGTCCCAGGTTCGATTCCGGTTAAGGGCATGTACCTTGGCTGCGGGCACAATCCCAATAGGGAGTGTGCAGGAAGCAGCTGATCGATGTTTCTCTCTCATCGATATTTCTAACTCTCTATCCCTCTCCCTTCCTCTCTGTAAAAAATCAATAAAATATATATCTAAAAAAAAAGAAAAGAAAATTAATAGGCATAAATCATATTTCTATATTCCACGCCCAAGTCCAAATGTGTCCAACTGGGCAAAATGAAAGAGAGAATGGAATGTTTCAAAATTACTGAAATCAACAGTAATCTCTTAAAAAGTCTTAGCATAAAATAAATTTCTCAAATTAGTTAACTGCTCTTTATGATCGTACCTCCTTTATATGCTTTTAAAGTGCTCCCTTATTAATGTATATATCACTAAGAGGTGGCTAATGAAACTACAAAACTACTCTGAACATTTAGCACCAAGAAATACAAACCTATGTATCTCATAAGGTGTGAATCTT
Organism: Myotis daubentonii; assembly: GCF_963259705.1. Taxonomy (NCBI): domain Eukaryota; kingdom Metazoa; phylum Chordata; class Mammalia; order Chiroptera; family Vespertilionidae; genus Myotis; species Myotis daubentonii. Next base: position 19,604,053 of record NC_081848.1, on the reverse strand, counting down.
TTAAAAGGTTAACACTTTGATTCTCCTCCCAGCTTTGAGAATGTCTGATCAAGACAAGAAAAGGGAGGAGAGAAACCCATGCAGAACGTGAGGAGAAATAAATGGCAGGCACTTACAGTGCCCCTGCAAGGATTATGCTATTAGTGATAACTCATAATTTGAATAGAACTTTTTAAATTGAAATGTGCTTTCACTTTTATTATCTTGTTTTGTGCTTCTCAAGAAAGTAAGGCAGGCACATTATTCTTCTCGTTATAGAGAAAAAGATTCAACGTTGGGGAGATTCAATGATGGGCTGTTTAGTGGAGAAGTCAGGACTTGAACTGCAATTGTCTGTGTCCAGCCTTTTCTACTACACCTTGCTGCTCCCCCCATCCCCTGTGGCCCCTTTGAGAACAAATGGCCATTTTGGTAAAAGGTAGAAGCTTGGTAGCAACTTAAACTACACTTGGCACTCTGATAAATGACCCAGGCCCTTAATTGGGATGCTTGCCAAGGAATAGAGTTAGCGCAGTGCATTTCCAATGGCCCTAAACAGCAGATGAATTGCACATCAATTTATTTAAATAGCAAGACGACGCGCCTATTCATGTCCATTACCAGGTGCGGATTGATGCCTGCTAGCATAGATTTCCCACTGTGAAGCCCTTTAGTCGCTCCATGCGGCTTCCCCACTCCATTATGCCTGTTAAATGAATCAATCTTACCTAAATATCATTCTTAAATATTTAATGCCAAGTTACAATGCAGCCTTTTAAAATCAGTTGGTAAAATAAAAGCAGAGATTGTTCAGCAGGATGCACCCCACCTCTGCAGCCTCCACTCTTCCACATGATTACTTACTGGGGTGAGCTGTTTGCCCTGAGGGTGGGCCAATTAAAAGGATTTATTTGCTTGTGTAACAATCTAGGCAGCAGCAAAAGGAACTGCGGTTACAAAAGAAGAGTAAGCAATTTAAGGCTTATTTTTCTGTTGAATCCATATTTGTTGTAATGCAGGGCTTGACCCAGAAAATCACTTTGAACACTTTATCAATGTGTGCTCCTTTATCGGAATTATACTGGGCCCTGTGTGGGAGAAAGGGAGATGCTCGTTTCTAGAAAGAACTTTCAGTCCTGCTTCTCCATAGGCAAATGGTTAAATTTCTGGATTTTTAGATAACCAGCACACTCAAGCCAAATCATTGAAATCAGCTAGAGATAACACCTAGGCCTCCGTTGCGTTTCAGCCCCAGGCCCAGAAAAGCAGCAAAACCAGATGCAATGACCAATGACTTTTTGCCTAACCAATCAGTAGAGACCACAACCCTGCCCCTATAAGCCCATTTTGATGAATCAGCATATAAAGGACACACCTGGGAAGCTGATGAATATTCCATTGAGATTCTCCCCTGAAGCCTCCCATAAAATTCCTGCCACTAGAAAACAGATAAAAACCCTTATGAGAGAGGATGAAGGGTGCACTCTCCCTGACGCATATCCTCGCCTATCCCCCTCCCCTCTTTCCTCAGGCACAGACTTTGCTTTCTCTCTCCTAAATTCTAAAGCAAGCATGTCAAACTCACGGCCCACGGGCCACATGTGGCCCACAATGAATATTTTTTCGGCCTAGCCAATATAACAGTATGTAGGAAACATTTTAATAAAAGTTCCGTAATTTAATTTTTACAATATTGTGTTATACATAACTAGAAGCCCAGTGCATGGATTCGTGCACACTGAAAGGAAATTAATTAGAGGGTGGCCAGTGGGACGGAACTGGGCAAGACGGGTTGGACATGCTCTAGAGCAGGGGTCCTCAAACTTTTTAAACAGGGGGCCAGTTCACTGTCCCTCAGACCGTTGGAGGGCCGGACTATAGTTTTAAAAAAAAAACTATGAACAAATTCCTGTGCACACTGCATATAGCTTATTTTGAAGTAAAAAAACAAAGCAGGAGCAAATACAATATTTGTATTTGCATGTGGCCCGCAGGCCGTAGTTTGAGGACCCCTGCTCTAGACCCAACCTCCTGCAGCCCCTCCCCGCCGGCTGCATCTGGGGAGGCTCCGGGGCTCAAAGGGCGTGGCGTCTGCAGAGTGAGTGGGGTTCCTCTGGCAGGTGGGATCCCTTAGCCTGAGCTTCGGGGATGGGGCAGAAGCCAGCAGTCCGACATCCCCTGAGGGGTCCTGGAGTGCGAGAGGGCACTCTGCAAAGTTGCTGTTGCTCAGGCAGCTCCTGCGTTGAGCATCTGCCCCCTGGTGGTCAGTGCATGTCATACCTACCAGCCAGTCGGCTGGTCAGCTGGTCACTTAGCCTTTTATATAGAGAGATTATTAATAATGAACTGCAATGTTCACTAATGACTAATTACTATAATCATGTTGCATTCATTTCCCTTACACACCTTACAAGCAGGCACACCATTTCTCTCCATTAATACTAGCAGCAAATATTTTAGCAGCCAATTGCCAAGTCATTAGTCTTGTACTGACTTGTTTGGTGTGCACAACAGGAAATATTTCGCTTTTGGAAAACAAGAAAAATAGGTTTATTTGTGTTATAATTATTAATTTATACAGTTATTCAGTGTTTGGTAAGTTAATATTAAAAAAAAGATTTTTATTAAAATTTTCTATTATTTTTGTTAACACTTATTTCAGCCCTTTGTATTTAGCATGTCTTTATTGAAATAAACCTACGTTTCTATGAAAATTGAAGCTTTTGTTTTTTTGCAGCCCACATAAACTTAAACCTTGTTTATTTGGCCCGTGTTAGCCTTCGAGTTTGACATGCTTGCTCTAAGGGCTCCCAGGAGACTTGCAACCAGGGGAGCATCAGACAGCAGCAGCTTGTCTCAGGCTAACCCCCTGAACCTGTCTCTAAGGGCCCTTCTTTTGCCTCTGTAACTTGTTTCTTGAGTCCACACAGCCCAGCTGGCTCTCACTTCTGCCTCTGTGACTTTCTTTCTAAAAGGCCAAGGCAGCTCTGTGAGCACCCCACTGAGTTCTTCCCTTTAAGTATACTTTCGCTTTGCATGCTAAATAAACTTCCCCTTGTGCTAGAGGTCTTGGCTCTGAATTCTTTCTTTGTCAAACTCAAGAACCAAGAGCCAACATGGCTAGTAACAAATATAACATTGTTATGGACTGAAATGTATGTCCCCTAAATCCCTAAATGTTGGAGCCTTAATCCCCAAGGTGACTGAATTTGGAGATAGGCCTTTAAGGGGGAAGGTCAAATATCCTTTGTTTCTTGAGAAAAGCCAGTTCAAAAAAATCAACATCCCAAAGAGGTGTATTTTGGGATGGCAAACTCTGTTCCCCTTCAATTTGAAAATGGATATATCACTCACATATGCCTTACATCCAGGAAATCCTCAGTTCTCGTAATAATTAAGTTTTTTAAAATAGGTTATTATAATAATTATCATTCTTCTTTGCAATACAATTTTGACATTACTTCAGAAGATGAAATCAGGTTAACTAAGGTTAGAAATGTTATCATGATAACACCGTTCCAATATTTATTTTAAAAAGCATCACTAAACCATATTTTGGTGTGAATGTACAAAATGAAAATCAGATAAGACTTTAAGCTCACAAACATGATAAAATATTCCCTATTTTAAGATTTTATGTAAAGACATTTTAAAATTAGTTTTATGAGTCCAAGGGAATAGAAAAACATATTTTCTTGTTAGAGATCTCTCCTTGAAGACGGTATCATGACCCCAGGAATAAACCAGCCTCATCTGGTTGTTGTTTTCTCAGTGGACTTTGGCACAAGTTGTAATAATTATTTCAACTATAGTTCTTTTTGTAAGTCCATCTTCTCTCCTAAGAGCTAGATGTCAGCCCACTGAATTGTTAGATATTTAGATTTACACTTAATGAAGCATCTGGTACTTTTATGAGTGGAACTGAAAATGACCTGGAGACCTAGCATCCTGGGGGTTTATAAGCCTGCTTGGTGGAGGATATTCAAGTTCTCCCTGCTCAACCTACTGTTGCTGTTCTATAGTCAAGCATTAAACTAGCAGAAGTGATCTTTGTGCATGTAATGCTGACTCTTAAATGTTAAACGGGAATAAGAATCTCTTAAATGTTGGAATCAGAGAATTTTGAAACTAAAGAGGACTTTAAAGATTAACCAATTTGATTTCCCAACTTTACAAATGAATAATTGGAGAGATTTAATTATTGCAACACATGTGATTCATTCAATCTTAGAAAAAAATATGACCAAAGAAGTTAAGTGATCTGTTCAAGGTTGCAAAGTATGCCAGGAAGCAGTGATTCCAGCTCAAATCTGTCTGACTCTAAAACTAATTCTCTGCTTATGACACCATTCTTTTTTTCATAAAAGTTAGAAGTAATAATCTGACTTACAGAGATAAAAAAAGAGACAGTTCTTTAGACAGAGGACACCCAAATAGTGTAAGATGGGCTTCAAAGAACAGATAGGAAAGGCTTTTTCAAGGTACAATTTTCAAAATGTTAAAAATACAATTATGAAAAAATGCAGTATATGGTGACCATGTGTCAAAGATTTTTTTAACTCCTTAATGATGGAACAAGAACAATCGTAAAACTGGCTCAATGAGCATTTGCAGAACAGAGGTTTATATAGTCAATCAGAAAAGGAGTGATGAAATATTTGATAAATTAGATTTTTAAAAACTGGTTGATGTCTATAAGAGAATAAAACCATAATCCGTGGATGCATAGTTTTCTACTAAAGCATGCATATAATTTTTACCAGTAAAAAGAATTTGTAATTTGTCAGTCTTCTAACTATACAGTTTATGCCCTAATCCATAGTAGCGAATAAATCAAACAAAGGTATATTTTGCCAAAGAACTAGATAATCCTTTGGTAAACCTATTACATAATATTCGAGAATTATATTGAAATGGCACATAGTCATCCTTTGTCTTATTTCCAAGTTTTCAGAACATCCTGAGCAGCCTGCTTTGCCCATGGGTGAGACGTTGCTGACGAGAGGCAGTACAGTATGTCCATGAACAAGAAAGAACAGTCTGGGTCCTCAACCCAGAGGAAAGTAAGTTCCTGGAGAGACTCCAGCACCTCATCACAATGGGAAGGACACTAACCAAAAAATAGCTTGGTTTCCCCACGTGGCAAAATAGATTGAGGTAAAAGGTATGAACCAAACTAACAAGTTATTTGCTTTTATTCAGAAAGAGCCTATCTGACCTGATTGTGCCAATTTACACACTCTCCACAGCCAGCAATGCCAGGAAAGCACAATTCAGTAAAAGCAGTTCCAGAGACCAGTGAGATGGTCCGGGAACCTATTCTTTGATGGAACGAACATTCATGAAAGGATTTTAATTTTCTTCCTAAGTGGATGGACAGCGTATCCTTCCAGTACTCCTTAGGGTTTGGGTAGCTATCTGGCAATGAAGTGTTTAAGCACTTGACCAGTTAGTTACTTGTTGATGCTCACTAGGTTTAGATCAAAGTGTATAATGAATAAAACACGTTGGGGCTGGAATTGAACTCACAAAAGCTAAGGAGCTAAATCTAGATGTGGGCAAAAAGAGAACCCACGCTACCTCTTCCCAGAGATGATACACAGAGGCCACCTCCAGCAAGGCATCAATCTCCGCTTAAAGCAGTTTAGGTTACAATGGAACACTTGCATCTGACAGAAAGGAGTTCTGGGCATCCCAAACCTATTCTGAGGGAAAGTTGCTCTTTTTACTCAGTGTCCATCTTGTTTCTTGCCTCAAAATCTGTTCTTACACCTAACAGTTTCTGAGCTTTCACTTAACATCCGATTCCTGATTGAGACCCTTGGATCTGAGGGCAGATTAGACTTGCATGGTTTAAAATTGTATAATTTAAAGAGATGGAGTCATCTTTTCCTTTACCTCAACTAAGATGAGGCTGGAACTTTTCAAATAGATGTACAAATAAACTGTAAAGTAAGAGGAAGCCCACAAAACCATATCAAAGACTATAAAGCATAATCAGTTTCTGAGATAGGTTAAAAAATTCATGTACAAATAATGTAGCTCATGAGAATTGAAGTTCCTTTTCTTTTTTCTCATGTATCTGGGGAACGCTGCCTGAAAAAAATAAATTAAATCCACCTTTTCTCCATCCTTATAATTCTTCCTTCCCCATCCTTTTTCACCTCCTCTCCCTGTTCCCTGGCATGGGCTTTCAAAGAGGCTCAGTGACCATTCACTTTTCTGTCCACTTCAAAGTTAATGTGTTCAAAGGAAGTCACTAGAGTTATTCTCTTTGTTGTTCATAATGCATCTTAGAGGAAAAGCAAAAATAAATGCAAACTCCACAGACATGTAACCATCTATTCTGCTGCTATTTCAGAGTGAACAATTCTCCATACTACCAGTGGACTTGAGCCCAATAACAGTAATTGCTTCTGAAAAGTAGACTGACAGGAGTCTATTTTAGCTTTTCCATGACTCCTTATGGTCTATGAGTATGCTGTGCTCTATGACTACTAGGGATGATGAATACCTTTTGCTAAGACTATGCAATACCATGGCTGAGAAGTCTGAAGAATTGATATCAAGATCCATTAATGCCCTAGTAAACTCTGAACATTGGTTGGCAGTAAATACAGTAGCAACTTGATAGAAAAGGACACAGACCAAACACAAGTAGTCATACAAGACCTGATTTGGAGGCCCGTATTATAGACAAATTTAGGTTCCCAGCCTGGACACACTATGTTATAAAAATTGACATTTGGTCTCTTTTCCACCTGGAAAAAAAATACTTTTATTTTGTCTTAGGAGAGAAGATGGACTTATTCACCCTAGAGATGAAATTCATCCAATTTTACCTGCTTATAAGTATTAGTTTAATTCAAAAGGGTTTCCCTATTTCTGTAACAAAATTAAGTAAGAGAAGAGACTGAAAAAAATATGACAGATCATCCAAGAAAAGATATTTACAAGATTTTCCTTCTGAAGTGACAATTGTAAACTAATTCTTTAATGAAATTCTAAATTTTATTTTAAAATATGCACTTTATTTTAATGTAAACAGAGCCTCATGCTCTGTTCATACTTAATTTACAATATTTGCACAATACAGAAAGGTAAAAAAGTATTTTTTGAGGAAACAATTATTCTCAACTTGCTTGCTATGTTGGCCACTGCCCTGTTTCTTCCCTGCCATTCCCTCTAGTCCAGCGGTTCTCAACCTGTGGGTCGCGACCCCTTTGGTAGTCAAACGACCCTTTCACAGGGGGCGCCTAAGACCATCCTGCATATCAGATATTTACATTAGGACTCATAACAGTAGCAACATTACAGTTATGAAGTAGCAACGAAAATAATTTTATGGTTGGGTCACAACATGAGGAACTGTATTTAAAGGGCCAGAAGGTTGAGAGCCACTGCTCTAGTCAGTCTTTTCTTACAATGGAGGTTTTGCCAGCTGGAGGTCCTCACAGAATTCCTAATCTAGGGGTACTGTTGTTTGCTTCTTCCTACACCCATATCCTTAGTGAACTGTTGATCAAATACTCTGCTCCAAAATCTTGAGGAGTTTCTTTCTTCTCCTCCTCCTCCTCCTCCTCCTCCTCCTCCTCCTCCTCCTCCTCCTTCTTCTCCTTCATCTTCATCTTGAGATATTTCTAAGTTCTGGAAAGCATTTACTAAGTTAATTAATTTGCAGACTTCTCATTTTCTAATACCTTTTCCTGCTGCAGCAAGAACTAATCCCCTGTGTAATGGTGTCCCATTTCTCTGTAAGTTTTTCTTTTTTTCACACAGTTTAAGATGAGGGTTTGTTTTTGGTTTTTTTTTTTAACTTAAACGTGTCCCATAGAGAGCAACATCTTTTACTAGACCTGAGTGTCTTCCTTTTGTGGGACAGGAAAGGGGATGGTGACCGACTCAACAGGAAAATAAAATTTTACAGTGGGTAACGCTGGTGAGAGAACAGCATAAAGAAGAGGAGCCAGCACTTGGTTTTGAGTGCAATTCAAATGTGACACTAGGAATAGCAAGATAAACAAAGCAGGATGTGAACAGTGTATACAGGATGATTCCATTTGCAATATATATATATATATATATATATATATATATATATATATATATATATTTACATTACTACGTTTAATTCGGGTCACCATAAATAATTTCCTTTTTACTTGGTTAGTTTGTGTTTTCTTTCCCTTAATAAACCTGAGTTCTTGGTGTTATTTTAAACATTAAAAAGGTAGAAAGATAACTGCAGGGGGGTTACATGTTGGCAGAAGGAGACCATGTACACACAACCACCCTGCTGCATTTTCCTGATTTACCAGCCAAGATTTCAGAGCTAGCGGGAGAGGTGGCTGCACAGAGACACACAGAGGCGGCCCGCCTTGGCCAGCTGCTCCCTCACCTCCAGGTTTCCTGCAGGGTATGCAGCTGGCTTGCAACAGTCGCTGCTTCGATCAAAGCCTAACAGAGCTGGGGGGAAATAAGGGGGAAATCCTTGCGGTGCCACTGCCACAGTTGCTGTGACTCTGATCATTACTTTGATCCCGGGACATGATTCAGAAATCCACTTCCCCCAGTAACACTGAAACTGTGTCCAACAGCCCCCTAGAGTTCATTGTGTATAATAATATCTATAACAACTTTTAAATATGTCCTTGTTCCCCATGGTTGGCAAACTGCGGCTCGCGAGCCACATGCGGCTCTTTGGCCCCTTGAGTGTGGATCTTCCTAAGTCTTAGGAGTACCCTAATTAAGTTAATAACAATGTACCTACCGATATAGTTTAAGTTTAAAAAATTTGGCTCTCAAAAGAAATTTCAATCATTGTACTGTTGATATTTGGCTCTGTTGACTACTGAGTTTGCCAACCACTGTGACTAGTCCATCTAAGTGGTCCATTCACCTCAGAGTAGGTGGACAATACAGTACTAGAGAAGATGGGGGTGCGAGGAGGAACTGGTGACTTCGCCATGCGCCTCTCCAGGGAATCTGCTCTTGCCTCAGCATTTGGAGGTCTTAAGCTTGGGGCAATCTTCACTGTGCACAGTGAAAGCCCAGAATTCCTTCTATCTCCTATGTTTCTTGACCTCTTCCCACCCCTCGCCCCGCGCCCCAGGGTTCTGTTCTCTTTAGTGCCCTCCCACCTTTCAAGGGGCTCTCGCTGAGCTTTAAAACTTCAGCGTGCCCTGGTAGACAGAGCCCTACTTGCCTTACCGCACTCGCAGCTGACAGGTCCCCTGAGGATAAGTGGACGGTAGTGATTGGAGACAAGAAGTGAAAATATGGCTGCCTGTTCAACTCAGAAAAAAACTCTTGAACTAATTACTAGTGGTTAAAGACCATTATCACAGTAACAGTGCTCCTCAAAAGTAATGCAGCCAGCCCTGGCCCATTGATCAGTGGTTAGAGATGGGCCCTTAGACTGAAGGGTTGAGGGTTCTATTCCCAGTCAACCAATGGGTCTCTCTCTCTGTGTCCTTCCCTCCCTCTCTCCCTCTCTCCCACTCCCTCTCTCTAAGGGACCTCTCTCCGCCTCCTTTTCACTCTCTCTCAAAAAATCAGTGGGAGCCCAGCCAGTTCGACTCAGTGGATAGAGCCTCAGCCTGCGGACCAAAGGGCCCCGATTAGATTCTGGTCAAGGACACGTACCTCAGTTGCAGGCTCCTCCCTGGCTAGGGCCTTGGTCAGGGCTCATGCAGGAGGCAATCAATCCATGTGTTTCTCTCACATCCATGTTTCTCTCTCTTTCCCTCTCTCTTCCACCCTCCCTCCCTAAAAAAGCAATGGGAAAATCAGGAAATGATTAATATAAACCCCTCTACTTAAAAAGAAATATCTCTGTTTTTATCTCTATTAGATAAAATAGTGAATAATTATTACCTTTTTGTCTATCTGTGCTTTCTGGTTTTTCTTAAATGAACCCATATTTCTTCTGGCATTTTGAAAGTCTAAAAGCTAAAAATCATACCTTCAAAAGTATGATTAACACTGATTATTGATTTTTTTAATTACAGTGGACATTTAATATCACTTTATATTAGTTTCAGGTTTACCACATAGTGTTAGACAGTTATATAATTTAACAAGAGAGTCCCCCTGATAATTCAAGCACCCACCTGGCACCATACAAAGTTATTACAATACTAGAGGTCTGGTGCACTAATTCATGCACCAGTGGGGTCCCTCGGCCTGGCCTGCAGGATTGAGCCAAACCCAGCTCTCTGACATCCCTCCAAGGGGTGCTGGATTATGAGAGGGCACAGGCCAGGCCAAGGAACTCCACCCCACCCCTGGTGCACAATCGGGCTGGGAGGTTGGCCAGCCAGAAAGGGACTGCGGAAGGGCTCCAGGGCATGTCCAGCCCATCTAGCTCAGTCCCCATCGGCTGGACACCAGCAGCAAGTTAACCTACCAGTTGGAGCATCAGCCCCCTGGTGGTCAGTCCATGTTATAGCAAGCAGTTGAGTGACCTTAGCATATCATTAGCATATTATGCTTTGATTGGTTGAACAGCCAAATGGTCGACCAGACACTTAGCTTATTAGGCTTTTATTAATAGGATTATTAACTATATTCCCTATGCTGTAACTTATATCCCCGTGACTACCAATTTGTATTTCTTAATCCCCTCACTTTTTTCGCCCATGCACCCAACTCACCACCCCTCTGACAACCATCAGTCTACTATTTGTATCTATGAGTCTGTTTCTGTTTTGTTTGTTCATTTATATTGTTCTTTACATTCCATATATAAGCAAAATTATATGGTATTTGTCTTTCTCTGTCTGACTTATTTCACTTAGCATAATTCCCTCCAGGTACATTCATGCTGCCCCAATTGGTAAGATTTTATTCTTTTTTACGTCCAAGTAATATGCCATTATATATATATATATATATATATATATATATATATATACATATATATATATATATATATATATATATATATTACTTTATATAACACCATCCACTCATCTATTGATGGGCACTTGGGTTGCTTCCATATTTTTAGGGTTCTCTTTTCTCCACATCTTCTCCAGCACTTGTTGTTTGTGAATTTATTGATGATAGCCATTCTGACTGGTGTGAAGTGATATCTCATTGTGGTATTAATTTGCATTTCTCTGATGATTAGTAATGTTGAGCATCTTTTCCTATGTCTATTGGTCATCTGTATGTCCTCTTTGAAAAAGTGTCTGTTCAGGACATCTGACCATTCTTTTCTAAATATATGTATATATATATATATATATATATATATATATATATGCACACTAGAGGCCCGGTGCACAAAAATTTGTGCACTTGGGGGGGTCCCTCAACCAGGCCTGTGCCCTCTCACAGTCTGGGACCCCTTGGGGGATGTCCACCTGATGGCTTAGGCCCGCTCCCCCGGGGATCGGGCCTAAGGTGGCAGTCAGACATCCCTCTGGCAGCCCAGGAGCCCTTGGGGAATGTCCAATTGCCAGCGGGGAGCAGGCCTAATCTGCAGTCGGACATCCTTAGCGCTGCTGAGGAGGCGGGAGAGGCTCCTGCCACCACTGTTATGCTGGCAGTCACCAGCCTGGCTTGTGGCTGAGCAGAGCTCCCCCTGTGGGAGTGCACTGACCACCAGGGGGCAGCTCCTACATTGAGAGTCTGCCCCCTGGTGGTCAGTGTGTGTCATAGTGACCAGTGATTTCCAGTCGCTCTGCTGTTAGGGTCAATTTGCATATTACCTTTTTATTATATAGGATATATATTATTGATTTCAGAGAGGAAGAGAGAGGGAGAGACAGAAACATCAGTGATGAGAGAGAATCATTGATTGGTTGCCTCCTGCACACCCCCTACTGGGGATCGAGCTCATAACCTGGGCATGTGCCCTTGACTAGAATGAAACCTGGGACCCTTCAATCCTCAGGCCTATGCTGTATCCACTGAGCCAAACCATCTAGGGCCCTCTGCCCATTCTTAATAGGATTGGTTTTTGGTGGGGTTTTTTTTGGTTTTTGGTGTTGAGTTGTATAAATTCTGTATGTATTTTGGATATTAATCCCTTATCAGATGTATTACTGGCAAATATGTTCTCCCATTCAATGAGTTGTCTTTTAATTTTGTTGATGTTTCCTTTGCTGTGCAAAAAAACTTTTTAGTATGATGTAGTTCCATTTGTTTATTTTTTCTTTTGTTTCCCTTGCCTGAGATGATACATCAGAAAAAAATATTACTAAGAGAAATGTCTGAGGTTTTATGGCCTATGTTTTCTCTTATGAGTTTTATGGCTTCAAGTCTTATACTTAAGTTTTTAACTTATTTTGAGTTTATTCTTGTAATGGTGTAAGAAGGTGGTCTAGTTTCATTTTTTTCATGTATCTGTCCAATTTTCCTAACACCATTTATTGAATATACTGTCTTTACCCCCTTGTATATTCTTGCTCCTTTGTCAAGTATCAATTGACCATATAGGCATTGGTTTATTTCTGGGATCTCTGTTCTGTTCCATTGCTTTATATGTCGGTTTTTATGCCAGGACCAAGCTGTTTTGATTATTATCTATATATATAAAAGCCCAAGAGACTGTCCGACCCTCCTACCAGTAGCTATGACACACAATGACCACTAGGGGGCAGACGCTCAAAGCAGGAGCTGCCAAGCTGCGGTGACTTGGCAGCTGAGATTCTTGGGTGATGCACTGGAACCAGAGAGGAGGGAGCCCAATTCTGGGGTGTGTCACCCGAGAGCTGCCCTCTCACAATCCAGGACCCCTCGGGGGATGTCAGAGAGCTGGTTTTGGCCTGATCCCTGCAGGCCAGGCTGAGGCCCCTCACCGGTGCACGAATCTGTGCACTGGGCCTCTAGTTGCCTTATAATATAGTTTGATATTAGGTAGTGAGTCACTTCTAACTTTTTTCATTTTTTCAAGATTTCTTTAGCCATTTGGAGTCTTTGTGATTCCATATAAATTTGAGTATTTGTTCTAGTTCTGTGAGAACACCATAGTATTTTTATAGGAATTGTATTGAAACTATAGATTGCTTTAGGTATTATGGACATTTTAACAATGTTAATTCTTCCTATCCATGAGCACAGTATATTTATTTGTACCTTGGATTTCTTTCTGGGTAACTTACAATTTTCCCAGTACAGATCTTTTACCCTCTTGATTAAATTTATTCCTCAGTATTTTTATTACAATTACAAATGGCATTGTTTTCTAGATTATTTTTCTGATAGTTCATTATTGGTGCATAAAAATGCAAACAATTTCTGAATATTTATCTTGTATTCTCCTACTTTACTGAATTTATTTATCAGTTCTAGCAGTAGTTTTTTTTGTGGTTGTTTTTTGGTGGAATCTTTCTCCATTTATAGTATCATGTCATTTGCAAATAATGACAGTTTTACTTTTTCCTTTCCAATTTGGATGCCTTTTATTTCTTCTTTTTGGCTGATGGATGTGGCTAGAACTTCCAGGACTATACTGAATAAGAGCGGTGAAAGTGAACAACCTTGTCTTGTTCCTGATCTTAAGGAAAACGCTTTTAGCTTTTCCCCATTGAGCATGATGTTAGCTGTGTGTTTCTCATATATGGCTCTTATTATGGTGAGGTATGATTCCTCTATTCTCACTTTGCTGAGAGTTTTTATCCTAAATGGTTGCTGGATTTTAGCAAAGGATTATTGTGCATCTACTGATATAATTATGTGATTATTCTCTTTCATTTTGTTTATGTGGTGTATCACATTAATTGATTTGCTGATGCACCAACCTTGCAATGCAGGAATAAATTCCACTTGATCATGATGTATCATCTCTTTAATATATTGCTGCATTCAGTTTGCTAATATTTTATTGAAGATTTTTGCATCTATGTTGGTCAGGAATATTAACCTATTATTTTCTTTCTTTGTAGTGTCTTTATCTGGTTTTGAAACTGGGATAATGCTGACCTTGTAAAATGGGTTTCGAAGCCTTCCCTCCTCTTGAATTTTTTGAAATAGTTTGAGAAGGACAGGTGTTAGTTCTTTTTTGAATGTTTGGTAAAATTCACCTGTTAATCCATCTGGTCCAGGATTTTCATTTCTTGGGAGTTTTTTGATTATTGATTTGATGCCAATGCTAGTAATTGGTCTGTTAGATTTTCTTTATTCCTTTTTTTAATCTTCAACTGAGGATACATTTTGTTGATTTTAAAGAAAGAGTAAAGAATGGAGGGAGAGAGAGAAGTATCAATATGAGAGAGAAACATTGATTGTATACCTCTCACATGTACCTTGACCAGAAATCTAACCTGCAACATGGGTATGTGTCCTGACCTGGAATTGAACCCAGCACCTTTTGGTGCATTGGACAACATTCCAACCAACTGAGCCAGACTGGCCAGGGAGATTTCCTTTATTCTTGATTCAGTCTTAAAAAACTGTATGCTTCTAGGAATTTATTTATTTCTTCCAAATTATCCCACTTGTTGGCATATAATTGTTTACAGTATTTTCTTATAATTCTTTTATTTAATGTATTAAATTGATTGGGGTGACATTGATCAATGTGAACATGTAGGTTTCAGGTGTGGGTTTCTATGTTACAAGATCTGTATATTGCACCAGGTGCCCACCACCCAAAGTCAAATTTCCTGTCCCCTTCCCCTCCCCGACCCCCTTCACTCTGGCAATCACCGCACTGCTGTTTCAGTTTTATATCCCACATATGAGTAAAATCATATGGTTTTTAGCTTTTTCTGACTGACATTTCACTTAGCATAATGTTCTCAATGTCCATCCAACTTGTTGCAAATGGTGCTATTTCATCCTTTGTTATGGCTGGGTAGTATTCCAGTGTGTACATGTACCACGTCTGCTTTATCCAGTCCTCTATCGCAGTGCACTTTGGTTGTTTCCATGTGTTGGCCACCATGAATAACGCTGCAATGAACACAGGGGTGCATATATCTTTGTGAACACATGAATTTTAGTTTTTCTGGTATATAACCAGGAGTGGAATTGCTGGGTCATATTGTAGCTCTATTCTTAATATTTTGAGGAATTGCCAGACTGCTTTCCATAGTGGCTGTACCAGTCTACATCCCCACCAGCAGTGAATGAGGGTCCCTTTTTATACAACTCTCCAACACGAGTTATTGCTTATCTTGTTGATAATGGCCACTCTAACAGTTGTAAGGCGGTATCTCATTGTAGTTTTGATTTGCATTTCCCTAATTGCCGGTGAGGTGAACATCTTTTCATACATCTCTTGGCTGTTTGTATGTCTTCTTGGGAGAGGTGTATTTTCAGGTCCTCTGCCCACTTTTTGACTGGGTTATTTGTTTTGTTTAGTGTTGAGTTTTACGAGTTCTTTATATATTTATGTATTAAACCTTTGTCAGAGCTACTATTTGCAAATATCGTCTCCCATCTGCTGGCTGCCTCTTTGTTTTGTTGTCAGTTTCTTTTGCTGTGCAGAATATTTTTAGTTTGATATAGCCCTATTCATTTATTTTTGTCTTTACTTCCCTTGCCTTTGGGGTCAAGTTCATAAAATGTTCTCTATAACCAAGGTCCATAAGTTTGGTACCTATATTTTCTTCTATGTATCTTATTGTTTTGGGTCTTATATTGAGGTCTTTGATCCATTTTGAATTAATTTTTGTACATGGACACAAACTGTAATCCAGTTTAATTTGTTTGCATGTGGTTAATTCAACAATAAGACAATAATATTGAATTTGCATATACCTCATAAGTAACTGAGTTTCAAAAACAACAACAGAATTTTGCCCTGACTGTGTTGCTCACTGGTTAGAGTGTTAGCCTGAGCACTGAAGGGTTTGGGGTTCAATTCCTGGTCAAGAACACATACCTGAGCTGAAACCGGTTTGGCTCAGTGGATAGAGCGTCGGCCTACGGACTGAAGGGTCCCAGGTTCGATTCCGGTCAAGGGCATGTACCTTGGTTGCAGGCACATCCCCAGTAGGGGGTGTGCAGGAGGCAGCATATCCATATTTCTCTCTCATCGATGTTTCTAACTCTCTATCCCTCTCCTTTCTTCTCTGTAAAAATCAATAAAATACATTTAAAAAAAAAAAAAAGAACACATACCTGAGTTGTAGGTTCCATCCCCACCCTGTTCAGAGCACATGTAGGAGGCAACCAATCAATGTGTCTCTCTCACATCCATGTGTGTTTTTTTCTCTCTCTCTTTCCCTCCTTCCCTCTCTCCCTCCTTTCCACTCTCTCTAAAAATCCATGGAAGAATATCCTAGAGTGGAGATTTTTTTAAAAAAAAGAGAGAGAATTTCAAATTCAAGAAGTAAACACTGACACAAACAAATGGAGAAATAGATAAATCCACATTTACAGTTGGAGATTTCAAATGCTCCTTTCTCAAAAATGGACATTATTTTCTTTTTTTCCCCTAAATTGAACACAAATAAGAGAAGAGAAACTGGATTTCCTAATTTAGTTGTCTTCCCACCCAACTCTGACTTGTGGTTTCATTTTCATATTCCCTATAACCTTATCTGAAGAGGTTCCTAAGGGACAGAAGGAATTCTAAGACGTAGATTTTTTTTGTTAAGTTCTTTATTGTTTAAAGCATTACATATGTATCCTTTTCCCCCCATTGACCTCCCCAGTCATTCCCACCTCCTAGCACATGCCCTCACCCCCCCCCCTACTGTCTGTGTCCATGGGTTATGTTTATATGCATGCATACAAGCCCTTTGGTTGATCTCTTATCTCTCCCCCATCCCCTCACCCCCCCCCACTCCCACCTTTCCTCTGAGGTTGGACAGTCTGCTCAATGCTTCTATGTCTCCGGATCTATTTTTGTTCATTAGTTTATGTTGTTCATTATATTCCACAAATGAGTGAGATCATGTGATATTTATCTTTCTCTGACTGGATTATTTTGCTTAGCATAATAAGATTTCTACTTCATTTGGTGGCTAATCTTGGTGAAAGATTAAAATCTCTAAATACAGATGCCAAGAAAAACAAAGTTGGAGGAATCATGCTACCTGATATCAAATGATACTATAAGGCCATAGTAATCAAAACAGTATGCTACTGACATATAAGCAGACCTATAGATCAATGGAACAGAATAGGGATCCCGGAAATAAACCCAAGCCTTATGGTCAATTAATATTTGACAAAGGAGGCAAAGACAAATAACAGGATAATGATACTCTATTCAATAAGTGGTATTGGAAAAAGTGGACAGATACATTAAAAAAAATGGAACTAGACCATCTTCTTACACATGCACAAGAATAAACACAAAATGTATTGAAGACTTCAATGTTAGACCAAAACCATAAAATACTAGAAGAAAACATAGGCAATAAAGTCTCAGACATTTCTCATAGAAATATATATTTTTTTATTTCTCTTGGGGCAATGGAAGCAAAAGAAATAAATAAACAAATAGGACTACATCAAATTAAGTTTTTGCACAGCAACGGAAACCATCTACAAAATGAAAAGACAACCCACTGAGTGGGAGAACATATTCACCAATCATACATCCAATAAGAGGTTAAAACTCCAAGTTTATAAAGAACTTATAAAACTCAATACCAAAATAACAAACAGTGCAATTTAAAAATGGGCAGAGGACCTGAATAGACACTTCTCCAAAGAGGACAAACAGATGCCAAAGACACATGAAAAGATGCTCAACGTCACTAATCACCAAAGAAATGCAAATTAAAACCACAACTAGAAATCACCTCGCACATGTCAGAGTCGCTATCGTTAAAAACCAAAAAACATCAAGTGTTGGTGAGAGTATGGAGAAAAGGGAGCCCTTATGCGCTGTTGGTGAGAATGCAGATTGGTGCAGTCACTGTAGAAAGCAGTATGGTGTTATCTCAAAAAAATTAAAAATGGAACTGCCTTATGACCCAGTAATCCCACTCTGGTAATATATCCGAAGAATCCTGAAACACTGATTTGGAAGAATAGATGCACTTCTCTGACCATTGCAGCATTATTTACTAGCCAAGATGTGGAAGCAGCTCAAATGCTCATCAGTAGATGAGTGGATAAAAAAAGCTGTTGTACATTTACACAATGGAATACTACTCAGCTGTAAAAAAAAAAAAAAAAAAAAAAAAAAGGAAATCTTCCCTTTGCCACAGCATGGATAGGCCTGGAAAATATTACACTAAGTGAACTGAATCAGTCAGAGAAAGACAAATACCATATGATTTCACTTATATGTGGAATCTAACAACCAAAAAAGCACGCATAGATACAGAGAACAGACTGACAGCTGTCAGAGGAAGGGGGGTTTAGAGGGCTGGGTGGAAAATGTGAAGGAATTAAGCAAAAGAACAACAACTCATAGACACAAACAACAGTGTAATAATTACCAGAGGGAAAGGGGGGTCGGGGGAGTAAAGGGGGGATAAATGGTAAGGGAAGGAGACTTGATGATGTATCACAGAATTGTACACCTGAAATCTGTACAGTTTTACTAACCGATGTCAACCCAATGAATTCCATTAAAAAATAATGAAGTTCTGTCATGTGCTACGACATTAAGTGAAAGACAGACACAGAAGACACATATCGTTTGATTGCATTTATACAAAATGTCCAAAAGAGGCAAATTCAGAGACAGAGAGGAGATTTGTGAGTGGATGCCACGGAATGACTGTGTTGGGTTCAGGACTTCTTTCTGGGGTAATGAAAATGTTCTGTAATCGTGTAGTGGTGATTGTTGGACAACCTGTGAACATACTAAAAAAAAACACTGAAATGTACACTTTAGGAAAACACAGGTTCTCTGTTTATTGAACCAAAGTCTGACCAAGAGGGCCACTCCTTGCTAGGGTGGGAGGGAGAAAACAGGGTCCATGCCCAAGTGTCCCCCGGAGCATCCGTGCCTCCAGCTCTAAGTTTTCTCTGCAGCACCCCTGGCTCGGATTCCATAAGCTTGCACGGGTGTGGTTCTGATTTTGAGTTTAGGATTAGGACCACAGTCACGGATTTATTAAAGCCCGAACCATCTTTCTGAACGAATGCTGCTGTTAGATGAAGCTACTTCTTTCCCTCTCCTGGAATCTCTCTCCCCACCTGTGTTAGTCGCTTGGCAGAGGGGAAGGACGGAGTCTGTGCCAAGATTTCCCCACGCCTCATGTGCCGTGGAAGTTCACCTTGCCCTTGCGATGCGGCTGCACTTCTGTGTATTTTTAGCCGTGTTTTCAAATATAACTCCCCGTTTGGGTGAACCCATTTCTTTTCTGTCACATGCAGAACTGACGCTCTTTTCAGAATCCTGGAGGCAGAATAAATGGTAATGATTCATTAGGAGCAGGAAAAGAGCTACCAAGTTTATTTATTTTTTTAAATCTGTAGCTGTGTTAAAGTAGGACATAAGAGAAAGGCATTACATTAATAGAGCACTTCTAAAAATCTGCCGCGGAAAAAACTCTCACGGTTTGTCACAATGGGGAAAAAACATGACACAAAAATATGTACAATGCGATCCCATGTTTGTACAAAGAGATGGTTATCTTGCTATCTCTCATTAGTGCCACAGTGAGTGACTCCTCTTTTTAACTTAACTGTTTTCTACTCTTCACTAAATTGCACATCTGTCTTATGTAATTCTTAAAATCCGAAAGTAAAATGGTACCCACAGTATTTCTCAGACATGTATAATGGCTACAAATAAGTTATTCTAATCTGATCATCCTAGACCATCCTTTATTAGGCTCAGAGTGAGTGCAAAATCCTTCCTGGTACTTGGAGGTAAGAGGGAGGCACCGGAGACAGCAAGGGGGAGGGTAGGCTAAAGCCTGGCAGGTGGGCTCTGCCCTCCAAAGTTCACACGCTGAGAAACGGATGCTGTACATGAAAGACAGGGCGGAGGCCTTAGCCAGGCTGCCTGCTGCATGCCTTTGATTATTGAATGGCCACTTGCGATGACATTCTACCCATCTTCAAGGAGCCCAGAGGAACATGGACTTTTCTCCCACTTTTCATGCTAGCACAAGACACGGCTTCTTCTTTTGCGGTTCCAGGCCCGTCTCATCTTGTTTCTTTTATCTCCATGACGCCATTAGATCCTGCTCTTCTGGACATGTTTTTAAAAGTGAGTGATCCTATAGAGCAGTGGTTCTCAACCTTCCTAATGCCAGGACCATTTAATACAGTTCCTCATGTTGTGGTGACCCCCAACCATAAAATTATTTTCGTTGCTACTTCATAACTGTAATTTTGCTACTGTTATGAATCGTAATGTAAATATTGAATATTCAGGATGTATTTTCATTGTTATAAATTGAACATAATTAAAGCATAGTGATTAATCACAAAAACGATATGTAATTATATATGTCTTTTCCGATGGTCTTAGGCGACCCCTGTGAAAGGGTCGTTCGACCCCCAAAGGGGTCATGACCCACAGGTTGAGAACCGCTGTGATAGAGAAACAAGACCTAGAAGAAAAGACACATGTCCTAAACGTCTCTCCTCCGCACTCACCCCCTGTCTGGGGACGGATGAGAGGATATTAATAAAAAGCAAACATTTTTGATGTACAGCCCCTACTTCACATGGGATCCTTTGAATTCCCCCTGGCTACTTCCACAGGCCCTTCCAGACAGGGCTAGTCTCAAGTTTGCTCAGGAAGAGGTATACATACATTCTCTCCATCTAGCTTTCTTCCCTGCCCAAGACACTTGGGGCATCTCAATCTTCTGTATACCCCTGGTGTACTCTGTGGAAAGTCCATGCTACAAAAAATGTATTTTTTTTACCAATTTTGTATAAATTTAATTTTAATATGTTTTTTATTGGTGTTATTGGCTTTAGAGAGAGAGAAAGAGAGAGGAAAGAGAGAAACATGGATGAGAGAGCAATATCTTTCAGCTGCCTCCTGCGTGCCCCCTACTGGGGATCAAGCCTACAACTTGAGTATATGCCCTGACCAGGAATCCAATCAGCAACTTCTCAGTGCATAAGATGATGCTCAACCAACTAAGCTGCCGGGGTCCAACCCCAGCAGGTCCAGGGGTTCCCAAAGGTGTAGACGGAGTCGGCGAAGAAGGAATGACATGGAGACAGCGTTCAGTTGATCAGCAACCTAGCCAGGATCTCTAGCCCGGATCTCCAGCCAAGTTCTGGTCTGGATCTCCAGAGAGGTTCTGCTGCTGTTTATTGTCTTGTTACATCCGTATTTATACCAGTTGACTCAATCCCATCAATCTCTATTACAAAGGTTAGGGCGTTTCTTATCTCCATTCCAGGGAGAAAAGATTATGTAGTTTAAGCATGATTGTTCATAGTTAAAGGGATTAATTACCCGCCTGGCACTTAGTTGAGGGGTTTTATTCCCTCCCTAACTTCAGGGGAAAATCCCTACCTGGGGATTCAACCTTTCTCGGAGAGGTGACTTTGGTTAAAACACAGCGCCAAGAAGGTGAGCAAACATATTAAGAACCGTATGCCATATATGCCAGGTCCCTTGAAACAGCAAGGATGGACCGGCTCCCGGCACTAAGCCACTCAGGCCAGGGCATAAATTTAATTTTTTAAACTACATTGAGGAAGATTTAATATTGGAGAAAATTCACAGTGACTCTTGTAAACTGAATAATTATTTTATTTATTTACTAGAGGCCCAATGCACGAAATTCATGCAAGAGCAGACCTTCCTTCTCCATGGCTGCAGGCACCAGCTTCCCTCTGGCACCCGGGACCCGGGCTTCCCTTGCAGCCCCGGCTTCATCCGGACAGTTGTCCAGAAAGATGTCTGGAAGGACGTCCAGTCTAATTAGCATATTATGCTTTTATTATTATAGATTTATTTATTTATTTATTTATTTATTTATTTATTTATTTAATCTGTACTGTTGAAAGTATTCCATATGTCCCCTTTTTTCCTCCATCGACCCCCTCCAGCCCATCTCCTTCCCCTAACCCCAAGCCCTCACCACCCCACTGTCTGCATCCATGGGTTGTGCATAGATGCATACAAAGTCTTCAGTTGATTACCTTCCACCCACCCACCCTCCCCTGCCTTCCCTCTGAGATTCCACACACTGTTCCATGCTTCCATGTCTCTGGATCCACTCTGTTCATCAGTTTATCTTGTCAATTAGATTCCACTTATGAATGAGATCATGTGAAGCCTGTATTTTTCTGACTGACTTATTTCACTTAGCATAGCATGAAGAGTTATTTTATATTAGACTCATAATACTCCAACCCCAACTTAAAAATTTGCTCAAGCTAATTTGCATAGGAGATTTGCTTAAAGTACATGATAATATTGCAGAACTGCACTGAGGTATGTGTAAGGGATGCAGAATAAATAAGTGATTTGGGTGATGCTCTTTGAATGTGCCCCTTTAGAATATAACCCACATCTGCCAAGATACAGCTTTACAGTGTGCATTTAGTATTTATGTGTTTTATCTGCTTGGGAGAGAAGGCAGTAGAAACGGAAAATGGCAAGGGTCAATTATTCATCTCTCTCCTCCCCACTCTTTCGTAACATAAAAATGCAATCCCAAAATGACATTTTCCCACACAGATTTATCTCAGAGACATCCAGCAACTTGCACATACATACACAATCCCCAACCTAAATGGTTTCCTCACTTGTGGCATTTCATTTCCTTATTCCTCTAGAAAATAGCATGGATGTTTTTCTCCAGAAAATAAAATATGCTTCCAACCTGAAAGTTTAAATGTTCAAGAACATGCAACCCCTTTAACACAAAAAGGAAATTTAAGACCCTTCTAGACTATGTTGTTCATAGGATAACATATCATACAACTTTCTCAGTGTTTTAGATACTAAAAATGCCACTCTAAAAGTGATGTGAATTTGAATGTGAATTATATAAGCATGTGCCTATCAATTGTTTAAAAATGACTAAAACTTAATTATATTTTGAATACACCACATATGAAATGTTGGTGCCATACCACCTAACTATAAGTTGTAAAAGAGTGGTCAAGAATCATTTCACACCCCTTAGCTACATGCTTCCAGCCTATGAGGGAGTTGGAGGTGGCAAAGAGTTGGAGTAGGAAATGAGAAAAGGTTTTGTGAGGACTTTGTGAGGTGTACATATGTACACCTTTCCCTGGAGCCCTGGGAAGAATGGTTCTGGAACCCAGCAGTCTCCCAGAGCTTGGTGGACATGGTACATTGGGATTCTACTTATGACTGAGAAATCTAAAGAGTGAGATGCTGCCCTGACTGGTTTGGCTCAGTGGATAGAACGTCAGCCTGTGGACTGAAGGGCCCCGGGTTTGATTTCGGTCAAGGGCATGTACCTTGGTTGCGGGCACATCCCCAGTAGGAGGTATGCAGGAGCCAGCTGATCGATGTTTCTTTCTCAGCAATGTTTCTTTCTCTCTTTTTTTAATGTATTTTATTGATTTTTTACAGAGAGGAAGGGAGAGAGATAGAGAGTCAGAAACATCGACCAGCCGCCTCCTGCACATCTCCCACTGGGGATGTGCCCGCAACCCAGTCACATGCCCCTGACTGGAACCGAACCCGGGACCCCTCAGTCCTCAGGCCGACGCTCTATCCACTGAGCCAAACCGGTTTCGGCTCATAACTCTCTATCCCTCTCCCTTCCTCTCTGTAAAAAATCAATAAAATGTAGTTAAAAAAATAAAAAGAGTGAGATGCTGATTGGATTGACCTATATGCAGTCTCTGGAAGTGAGTGAACTCCCATTTACAATGGGTCAAAGTTGCATATTTCCTATGGACCATGTGAGAGAGTGAGGGGGCCCACTTGTAGGTTCTTTATGATGCACCCTACAAGTTCTGCTATTTCAGCGTGCTAGTTAATAGGTGTGCATATAGTGTGTCTCTCCAATCACCAAGTCTTTTCTGAGGCCCCCTTCCTTTTGGAATCTATCTCAAATATTTAAGGCTTCAGTTTCCCTCTGACCCTGGGTTGACTGGCTCTCTGAGGTCGAATTTCATATTGG
Source organism: Myotis daubentonii (assembly GCF_963259705.1). NCBI lineage: Eukaryota > Metazoa > Chordata > Mammalia > Chiroptera > Vespertilionidae > Myotis > Myotis daubentonii. Next base: position 19,580,123 of record NC_081848.1, on the reverse strand, counting down.
ATTGGATTGGAGTGAAGAGAGTAGAAAACGTGTTGGCTTTTGCTATCCTCACCCACCCACCCTAAGAATGGACATTCCCCAACAATTCTAAAATTACGTTTTCCTCTCTGTGTTTCTGTAACTCGAACGGAACCCAATCCCTTCTCATCGTCTTACACTGCAATGGTCAGCTGCCTCCTGCTAGACTCTGCCAGGAAATAAGCTATGGCAGTAGGGGTTTGCTCGGGTTGGTGAGTCTGTCTCAAAGAATTTCTGACCAAGAACAGGTTCTGCTTGATACTTTCCAAGCCCGTTGCTTCAGAGATGGAAGGCGGACCATACATGCCTCTCTGCTACTTGACTTATTCAGACTTTTAAGACACCTTTTCAATGAAAAGCTTCTCTTTTTCCAATATTTTTTTCCCACCTGTTTTAAGATCAGATTCCCGTATGGTGCTCATTTCCCATGAATGTTCTTTTGCCATTTTCTCAGTTAGGTGGGTTTTTCTTTCTCTCCCTCTTTTTTTTTTTTCCAACTTCTACTTGCCTCAAAGTAATTTCATTCCTTTTTTCACCGGATGTGGAATGAACACTTTGCCAGGTGGAAGTATCATCTGCTGTTTTCTCCTTTCCCATTATTTTACATAATAGTTAAGCCTTATTTATGACAAGCTATAAATGCCTCTTTACATATTAAGAGAAAATGGAGAATACATTAGTAGGTTACAGAGTATTCCCCCAAATTGAAAAAAAAAACTGAACAAGACTGAGGAAGGGAAAGAATATGGGCTGCTCTGAGCTCTCAGCAGCAGTTGAGATCGTCTGTCCAGCTCCCCCAGTACCATACGTGGTGATACCTGTGCACCAAGTTTCATTACAAAGGTGTCTGTAACTGAAGGAGGAAAAGGGAAAGGGCCAAAATGTGCATCAGTAACCTCCACTGGTTAAATAAATTATTGCAAATTTACACAATGAAGCACTATAGGGCCATCTATATATATAAAAGGCTAATATGCAAAGTGTCCCCTCAGGAGTTCGACCAGGAGTTCGATCCCTCTCTATGACGTATGCTGACCACCAGGGGATGGCATGGAATGAAGGAAGGCCCTGGCCAGCAGCTAGCAGCCAGGAAAGGAAGGCCCCAGCCAGCAGCTGAAAGGCCCTTATGGGCCCTGATTGCCAGCCAGGCATAGGGACCCTACCCATGCACGAATTTCATGCACCGGGCCTCTATTATCAAATAACATTTATGAAGACTCTGTAGATACATGAGAACTGATTATGGTAAAATAGAAATTGAAATGCAATTTACAAAATGTATCATAAATATAGGCCTTTTAGTAATTGTGAAAACATGAATAAGGTGCAAAACTGTAGAATAGAGCTATCATTTTTGTTAAAAATGGAGAAAGCATACATACTCATGTTTATGTGATTATACTTAATATCTCTTGAAGGATGTATAAAAATTAATGAGTAGTTATCTATTGAGATTGGGGTGGCATTGAGCATATGGTGTATAGGAATGGGCAAACATTTTATTATATAGTTTTTCATATTTTATAACTATATAAATGCATTATTTATTCAAAAGATTAAGTATATATATGTTCATATGTGTACATATTAGATGGTAAAAATAATGGCTATCACTCTGTATTGACAAATGTTTTATTTTCTTTTTTCTATATGTTAACCCAAAATTCCTCTAATAAATAAATTTTCCTTTTACAATTAAAACGAAAGAGGAAGCCAAACATTTTTTCCAGTTTTTCTTTTAAAAAATTAATTCCTTCTCCCTTTCAGAAGGGAGAAGGAAACTCTCATTTGTGGAATTTAAAGAAGTGTCAATAACAACACCAGGACTTTTTTGGCTTTTCGGCTCGGAGGAGGCTCAGGTGCAACTTTCTTCGGTCGACCCGAATCCGGGTTCATCCGACACCAGCTGCCTCCACCATGCCGCCACCAAAGTTTGACCCCAACAAAATCAAAGTCGTATACCTGAGGTGCACCGATGGGGAAGTGGGTGCCACGTCTGCCCTGGCCCCCAAGGTCGGCCCCTGGGGCCTGTCTCCAAAAAAGGTTGGTGATGTTATCGCCAAAGCAACCAGTGATTGGAAGGGTCTGAGGATTATAGTTGAAGTATAGTAACCTCCATCTTGGGTAAAAACTGCTGTTTAAAATTTTAACCCTGCCATGCGGGCTTCTGTAAACATTTGCTTGCTTAAACAATAGGGAAAATAAGATACTCCCCATTCCAGAGAGGCCATAAACTATGCCCCAGACAGAGTTGTCAGTGCTGGCACCAGGCCAGGCCTTCAGATATGGCCTCATGGCCCTGTCCCAGCAAACGGGACTTTTTCTCAGAAGGTCCGGAAGTCTCATTCCAAATTTGGAAAACAAAGAGCTGAAAAACATAAATTGAAAAGACTTCCACCCTATTGGGCCCCAGAATTTGAGAAGCAAAAGTTCCTCTGGGCCCGCTAGTGCTAGCGAAAATGAACAGGACTCCAAATAAATTTGGCTTATTGATTAAGGCGTCTTCTGATTTACAATATAACACAGTGAAACTGACCATTGAGAACAGACAGGCCCAGGTTGAAGTAGTGCCTTCTGCCTCTGTGCTGATCATCAAAGCCCTCAAAGAACTGCCAAGAGACAGAAAGAAACAAACAAACAAAAAAACACACAAGAAAACATGAAGCTCAGTGGGAATATCACTTGTGCTGAGGTTGTCAGCATTGCCCGACAGATCTATAGCTAGAGAACTCTCTGGAACCATTAAGGAGATCCTGGGGACTGCCCAGTCTGTGGGGTGCAATGTTGATGGCCGTCACCCTCATGACATCATAGATGATATCAACAGTGGTGCTGTGGAATGTCCAGCTAGTTAAGAACTACAGAGGAAAATGTTTCAATTAAAGATCATTTGATAACCAAAAAAAAAAAAAAAAAAAAAAATGAGGCCAGGGATTTCAAAAGTTTTTCTTGGGCAACCAGCCAGAGCACAAGAAAGGAATCTAACACAATGGGCTTCCGGCTTCCCTGAGGCTCTTTCCTGTGGTGCTTAAGATGGTTCTTCGCCCTAGCCAGCTTGGCTCAGTGGATAGAGCTTCGGCCTGCGGACTGAAGGGTCATGGGTTTAATGCTGGTCAAGGGCATATGCCTGGGTTGTGGGCTCAATCCCCAATAGGGGGCATGCAGGAGGCAGCCAATCAATGGTCCTTTCTCATCATTGATGTTTCTATCTCTCCTTCTTCCTCTCTGAAATCAATAAAAATATTTTAAAAGCAAAAAAAGATGGTTCTTCTCAAACTTTAGTGTCTACACCAGTCACTTGGGAACCTGTGATTCTGGTGTGGCGACGGTTTACGGCAACGTACTCCTGCCGCTTCTAGCACGTAGTCCCCATCTACAGGGCAGGACTCCGGACCTCAGAGTGGCCCACGGGCCAATTTGCCTTGTGCAAAAATTAGCAGTATGGTTATTTAGTTCAGTTAGTTGTCTCATTTAAAAATGTAGAGACAAACGTAAAAATAAGTGAGAGATAACAAACAAAAAGCTGTACTTGCTATGGCCCTTGGAACATCTCACCACTTGCCAGGGTCCAACCCCAGCAGGTCCAGGGGTCCCCAAAGGTGTGGACGGAGTCGGCAAAGAAGGAATGTCACGGAGATAGCGTTCAGTTGATCAGCAGCCTAGCCAGGACCTCTAGCCAGGATCTCCAGCCAAGTTCTGGTCTGGATCTCCAGAGAGGCTCTGCTTCGGATCTCCAGCCAGGTTCTGTGTCTATGTTCTCTTGCTAGGTTCTCCAGGTTCTCCAGCCAGGTTCTGTAGCCATGTTCCCTCGCTAGGTTCTCCAGCCAGGTTCTGTCCAGGTTCTCCAGCCAGGTTCAGTCACCAGGTTCTCTTGCCAATTTCTGTAGTCAGGTTCAGTCCAGGATCTTTTGCCATGTTCTCTCGCTAGGTTCTGTCTCTAGGTTCTGAGGCCAGTTTCTGTCCAGGATCTTTTGCCATGTTCTCTCCAGCGAAGTTCTTCTGTCTCTAGAGAACGTTCTGTGTAGGTTCTGTGCCTAGGTTCTGTCTCTCTTGGTTCTTACTTCTAAGTTCTGTCTCTTGCTGTCTTGTTACATCTGTATTTATACCAGTTGATTCAATCCTATCAATCTCTATTACAAAGGTTAGGGCGTTTCTTATCTCCATTCCAGGGAGTAAAGATTATGTAGCTTAAGCATGATTGTTCGTAGTTAAAGTGATTAATTGCCCGCCTGGCACTTTGTTGAGGGGTTTTATTCCCTCCCTAACTTCAGGGGAAAATCCCTACCTGGGGAAACAACCTTTCTCAGAGAGGAGACTTTGGTTAAAACACATAGTGCCAAGAAGGTGAGCAAACATATTAAGAACAGTATGCCATATATGCCAGGTCCTTTGAAACAGCAAGGATGGACCGGCTCCCGGCAACCACTGGAACAAGTTAACTGCTGTGGGGTAGGTGAGGGCTCTGTGGTTTTGTTTCAGCCTCATCTAGGCCTTTAACGTCAGCACTTGGCTTGAAGACGATAATTCTGATTCTTCTGAGATTAGAAGTCCCCCTCATCCAGAGATGATGCCAATGAGGCCCTGGGATTCTAGTCTTAGCTCAGTCACTTAGGAGCAATATTGCTTTGGGCAAGTCATTTCAGCCTTCTGGCATTCAGAGTCCTCATTTGTAAAGTGTGGCTGATGAGATGGTGGTGGGTACAATATCTGAGGCTGATTCAACTAATTGGGCAAGCTGCCTCATTTGTACGTTGTCCTCGGAGCCTTGGGGAGCTGTCGAAGGCTTAAAAAAAGAAATGGGAGAATAATACAATGCTATATAGAAGATGAGAAGAAATCCCACAGGTTGCCTAAAATTGGCTAAATGATGTTTATGTGCAGCTGCCAGACTTAAGGCGAATTTCAGTTACTCTCACCAGAAGAAAATCATTCCAAAAAGCAAGGCCAGACGTCTGCTTGCTCTTCAAACAAATGATTGAGTTTAGCAAACAAAACCTTGATTAGAGGCCATTGTGGAATATTGGTTATTACAAGTATTTGGATTTTAATAGAAATGCTTGAATTTTATTACACAAAAATTCCATATCTGTGAACCCAACTCAGGTCTCTCATATGCTAAGGCCTGCGGTCAAAGCATGAAATGTGAGTCTGGTGAACATTTCTCTCCTGAAATTAATAACAACTTCTGTGCTGGGTGCTTTACATGCATTGTCTTGATTTACTCTCACCGCAGCAATGAGATAGAGAGCACTATTTTATAAATAAAAAAAGGCAGTTCAGGGAGTTAGTGAACTTGCTGGAGGTTGTTCAGGTGGCTGCTGACCTGGATTTTGAACTCTGCTTTGACTTCTTGGCTCTTAACCTTGAGCTAACTTAAAGTAGAAACAGAGGACAAGCACCAGTTGTCAGTTGTTTATCACTCAAAAATCACTCGGTGTTCATCCTTTACCCATCACTCATGTACATTAAATATAAAACCTAAATCTGTAACTACTCATGAGTGCATCACATACTTGGTGAGAAGAGTCACAGTTGAAGAACATATCCTTTATTTTTAGGGTATCTGTCAAAGAATGAATAATCTTAAAATACAGCCTTACATATATTTTTAGATTATCAGTTTTATACTGCCCTTGAATGCTTATAATTAAAATTTTAATATACATCTAAATAAATGTTTCACTTTCATATATATATATATATATATCCTATCTAATAAAAGAGAAAAATGGTAATTGGCGTACGACGATACCCTTTTCATTGGCTAATCAGGGCTATATGCAAATTAACTGCCAACAAGATGGTGGCTAATTTGCATATGTAGGCACAATGCAGGGAGGTGAAAGGGAAAGCAGGAAGAAGCCCCCTGCCACTGACAGTGATCGGAAACCCAGGGGGGAGCTAAGAGCTGGGGGGCAGGGCAAAGGCGGCCCTGGGGCCGCCTTTGCCCTGCCCCCGCCAGCCATGATCGGAGAATCAGGCGCCTTTGCCACCCTGGCCAGTGATAGCAGGAAGTAGGGGTGGAGCCAGCGATGGGAGCTGGGCACGGTCGAAGCTGGCAGTCCCGGGAGCTAGGGATCCCTTGCCTGGGCCTAAAGTGGAGCCCATGATCGCGGGGCCGCTGCAGCTGCGGGTCCCCGCTGCCCGGGCCGGACACCTAGGCCAGAGGCATTAGGCCTGGGCAGGGGCAGAGCCTGCAACCGCGGGGAGCTGGGGGTCCCCTGCCCAGGCCTGACACCTCTGCCGGAGGCCTCAGGCCTGGTCAAGGGGCCAATCCGGTGATTGGTGATCGGAGGGTGATGAGGGTCAACTCCTCTGGCCGAGGCATCAGGCCTGGGTGGGGGGCTGAGCCGGGGATTGGGGGGATATGATGGTCCCCTTGCCCAGGCCTGAAGCCTGGGTCAGAGGCGTCAGGCTTGGGCGGGGGGTGGAGCAAGCGATCAGAGGGAGATGGGGGTCCCCTGCCCAGGCATGATTCCTGGGCCAGAGGCCTCAGGCCTGGGTGGGGGCCAGAGCCAGTGATCGGGGGGAGATGGGGGTCCCCTGCCCAAGCCTGACACCTCTGGCGGAGGCGTCAGGCCTGGGCAAGGGGCCGATCCTGCGATTGGAGGGTGATGGGGGTCTACGCCTCTGGCCGAGGCATCAGGCCTGGGTAAGGGGCCGATCCTGCGATTGGAGGGTGATGGGGGTCAACGCCTGAGGGCTCCCAGTATGTGAGAGGGGGCAGGCTGGGCTGAGGGACACTCCCCTCCCCACACACACCCAGTGCACGAATTTCGTGCACCGGGCCCCTAGTATATATATATACATATATATATATATATATATATATATATATATATATATATATATATATGTAGTAGATATTAGACATTTATGAATTCACTTATTTCTTATGTGTGCCTAATTTCAGGATCATGTGCCAATGTATAGATCTTTTATGACTGTTTTTTATTTTTTTATTTTAAATTTATTTTATTTTTTCCTTTTCCATTTATCCCCTCTGTGCCCTTTTCCACCTACAACCACTGTTTGTTTGTTTTTGAATAAGATCACAGACAGATAAATATAGCTATAACTATATTTCATAGGTACCATAGTGACACCTTGTGGAAAAGCACATTGAGTCGCATCTGTATATTTCTGTGTATTTTAAAACCATTTTTTTTTCTACTTACAAAGTGAAAACTCTCATCAGACTCAGTTTGAGTGTTGACCATTGAAATATAGTTTGGCTCTATACAAATTTAAGATAACAGGGTTTTGTATCAATTTCCAATACTTTGAAACATAGTAAAATATTTCTGAATTATAACTCGTCTAAATTGGTAGAGTTGCTAGAAGTGATCCTGATAGCAACACTGCAATTTTTAAATCAGACTTTTACAAGTGACCCTTGTTTCCATTTATAGAATGCGAATGAAACAATTTCCTCTGGGGATGACTTTGGAATACAGGCATACTTCCTTGTATTGTGCTTTGCTTTATTGCGCTTCACAGGTGTTGCACCTTTAAAAAATTGGAGACAAGATCTTCCACCATCAAAAGGTTATCACACACAATAAGCGAGTCGAAGAAAGACAAGTATCACATGATCTCAATCATATGTGGAATCCAGTGAACAAAATATACTGATGAACAAAATAGATCTAGAGACATGGAAGCATGAGACAGATTGTCGAATCTCAGGGGGAAGGCATGAGGTGGGTGGGAGGGAAGAGATCAACCAAGGAACTTGTATGCATATATAGCCATGGATACAGACAATACTGAGGTGAAGGCTTGGGGTGGGGGCGGGGCTAGAAGCAGTCCATGGGGCCAAAAAGGGGACATATGTTATACTCTCAAGGATAAAGATTTTAAAATATAAATAAATATAACCTGGGGAGGAGGGGAAGTTTACCACTAGCTTTATCACAATACTCACTTTCCGGAAGTGGCCCAGAACTGAACTGCAATGTTCCAAGATATGCTTCTGATTTAATTTGAAAGCAGCCAGAAAATATTAATTTTTTCCATGATAGAAATGTATGCTCCTACAGGTTATCTTTTGAAAAATTCTAACAGTCAAGACTTATTAACAGAAGATTGTTTCCTGAGGACCCAATAAGTAAATATTTATTGCGTGTTCACCACGTGCAAGGCATTCTGCAAGCTTTCTCTCTGTGGCCTCAGTATAACACTGTTTGGGTCAGCTGGCGAGAGCATGTGTATTACCAATGCTGAGGGATGATTTTAGTCACATGGAGATGAGTTTTCTTATTCTGTGTCTTGGGAGTAAGTATGATAACATGGAAAAACAATGACCTTTTAAATCAAACAAAAACTGAGTGTTTTTCTTTTCTTTTACTCATTTTTTTCTCTTTCTCAAGCCAGGTCCTGGGTACACATACATTTTTTTTTCCATGATGCTCTATCTCTTATTTATTCATTTTGTGTGTGTTTGTATTGTTACTATTGTTTTAATACTCGGAGACATTTTAAAAGGATGTTACATTAACCTGGGAAGTAAAAAAAATCCCAACTTTTTTCATTATGTTTGATGTATCTAATAAGTCAGAACAGATGTGGTTCCTGATTGTGAACGGGCCAACACCCGATAAATTAATTTTATTTTCATCTACTAAATTACTTACTTACTATTTATCACCACTAGAGGGCATCTGAGGCCTGAGCTAAGTACAATGCAAGGCTGAAAGTAAACCCTCTGTTAAAAAATAAGACATCTTCCATCAAAAAAGCTAATTGTGTTTTCTGGCATAGATATTCAAAAATTACTTGATGACAGTTTTTTAATGAAGTTAGTAAGTATTTCTACACTTTCTATTAAAACGTTAGATTAAAACACTTCCTTTTCTTTTCAATACAATGCAACAGCTAATTCTGTAATTAGAATTAAATTTGCAAATGCCAACTATAATAATGGCAATTATGGGTCAAATTATATTTTCAACTGCACCTGCCTAGGTTTTAAAATTTGGTATGCAATTACAAACAAACTTTCGAATATCTGGAAATCATGCAGAATTTGCTATGCATAACTAGTCTTAATTATTCTAAATCCCCAGTGTGTAATCATTTTTAGCACATTTCACCCAACAACGATATTTGAAGCACCCACTGTGTGTCAGGCACTACGGAGCTCTGGGGCTCCAGTCTAGTAGAAAAGATGGACGAGTCGACGGATGAGGAAACGGACTGTATTACTCAGGGTGCTGACGGGGGAGTGCCGACAAGCTGGGAGTCAGAACGAGGAGGGTGGGCTCAGCCCTTCCAGGTAACTTTCTCTTCCTGGCAGGTGCCTGACTCAGACTAAAGAGCTTCAGGATAAAGGATGAGTGCTGGCACACAACTGAAGTTTCAAATCCTGTTCCACCTCCTTACTAACTCTATGACCAAAGGCAGGTCTTTTCGCATCTCCAAGCTTTGATTTTCCCCTCAAAAAAAGCAGGCAGGAGAAGAAGGAGAATGAGAAGGAGAAGGAGGAAGAGGTGGAGGAAGAGGAGGAGGAGGAGGAGGAGGAGGAGGAGGAGGAGGAGAAGGAGAAGGAGGAAGAGGTGGAGGAGGAGGAGGAGGAGGAGGAGGAGGAGGAAGAGAAGAAGGAGGAGGAGAAGGAGAAGGAGAAGGAGAAGGAGAAGGAGAAGGAGAAGGAGAAGGAGAAGGAGAAGGCATCCACAGGGGATTGCTCTGAGGACCAAAGATAATGCTTACATTATAGTTGATGTAACAATTGGCAGATAATAGTTGTGAGCTATTGTTACTGTAATTACTTTCATGTTATGACCAAGAAATAGAACAAGTTGGTTCCAAGTTGGGGTGACCAAGGTAACAGAAAGCACTTGCTTTCATTGTGTCCTGGTAGATGAGCTCCGCTGGAAACTAGTAGGATTCTTGGGTAAGAAGATCAATGGTTACCTACAGGAACTCGCCTCCAGGCTCTTGACCACTCTAACCAATAATTGTTTGTGCTTTTTCTCATTGATGGATTTCTTTCTTCTTTTTCTCTCTTTCTTTCTCATTTTCTTTCTTTCTTTCTTTCTTTCTTTCTTTCTTTCTTTCTTTCTTTCTTTCTCCCTCCCTTTTGATGTTATGGAGGATCAGCATAGGGTGGAATGATATTTTTCTCTGTTTAAAAAAGCATTCCAGAAAGAAACGTTTATTTTATGTCTGTGTACTGATTTGGGTATTTAATCCATGGGTCTCTAGCATCATATCATACTCCAGTCCTGATTTCCTAAAAAATCAATTTACTTAAAGGATTGGACTGGATGAGATTCACAAATCATATTGTGTTTTCATTTTCTTAATCTTCTTTTTTATTACATTTGCTCAGAACTGGAAAGGCAACCACAAAAACCAAAACCAGATGGGAAAAACGAAGCCAAAGGAAAACTAAGCCCTGCTTACTAATAACTATTTAGGTCCCGTTTTTATCAATCTGTGATTCAGTAATGATAAGCACATATTTTGATAAGAGCCTAATAGCTCAACCCAAGCGTCTCTAACATCATAGATATTTGTGTCATGACAGAGGATGAAATAATTCAGCAAACTGAGGTGGAGAGTTAAAGCTATTTTCCTCCCGGCTTTAAAATTGCCTGCTTTTTAAGCCACCATTGTGTGTCCCCTACCTACCTAGAGAGTCACAAAACAAATGCCTCCTTCAGAATTTCCTACAGGGAAAAGACCTTTGAGGAGGTCTGACCCTCTTTTGTCCTAAAATGCCATATCAGGGCTGGATTTGGGAAACAGCAAAGAAACAAACAAACAACACACACACACACACACACACACACACACACATGGAGGGTTTTTTTGTTTGTTTTGGTTTTGTTTTGTTTTTTTGAGTTTCAATTGGTGTGGGGGAAAGGGACTGACTGACTTGTTTTAAATAAAAGCCAAGTGTGTAGTGATGGATGACCACAAATGATCATGTTTTTCCTCTGTCCCGATGGTCAGTAACATCTCAGCCCCCATTGTTTTCCGATGAAAGACAGAGGGTTCTTGACACTTCCCTCTTGATCAAATGGATTTGTTTTCCACTGATACAGTTCAAGTTGATCAAACAGCTTCTCTGGTGAAATAAACGACCCACAGAGAGACTGTGGGCTGAGCACAGAGGAGCAGGAAAGCTGGGTCGGGAAGAAAGGAGGAGAGAGTGTTATTTGATGATTGGTCTGTTATTTATTTTTCCCAGTAAATGCAACTGCCGCTAACGCTATGTGTCTGTCTTAATGTATAAACTGGCTTTTCACAGGCACTTTTATTTTGGTCAACCACATGAGGAATTCGTTCCTGGCGAGAGCTGGGCACCCCCCTCCAGCTGAGACAGGAAAAGCAGGCCAGGGCTTTGGTGAGCGCGACAGTGATGGAAGGGGAACGCTCCCGGTGGAAATGCCTCACCGGTGCAGCGCGTTCTCTGCTCCTCCAGGGATGCAGGATAAGGCCGGGGCGGGAGTAACCGGTGCCCCTGCCTGGGGACACTCCCAGCAGCTATGGCGTCCTGAGCCCTCTCTGCCTTGCCCGATGAGCCCATGAGGCGGCCAGGCTTCACCTGGAAAACCTGATGGTAGTCATCACCGTGCTGGCACCTTGGTGGTTTACTATATGTCTCCGCTTTTCTTTAAGCATTTCGTCTACCCACATCACTCTTCAGAAGTTCCTTTTGTTCCTGAGATTATCCAAGTTTTTTCCTGGGATCAGCAGAGTCCAGCTTCGGAAATTTAGGATTTCTTTAACAAAAGAGTCATCCCATGCATAGAAGATTGCTGGTTCCATTCTTTGCCAGGGCACATGCCCAGTTGTGGGCTTGATGCCCAGTAGGGGGCGCGCTGGAGGCAGCCAATCAATATTTCTCTTTCACATCTCTCTCTCTCTCTCTCTCTCCAACCCTCTCTCTAGAATATGTGTGTGTGTGTGTGTTTGCGTGTGCGCGCGCACATGCATGTGTGCTTCTCTCTTCATCTGGTTGAGATCTAAGAGAAAACAACTTCTAAACTTCAATATATAGTCATCATGCCTTTGTTCTGACAGCCCTTATCTCACCCAACAACACACTGCCCCAGAATCCTGCCTTCTTCCCCACACATCCTTAATTACAGGGGCATGTCTGTCTTGCAGGTAACTCATCAAACATGTCCGAATGCCAGCTTCACACCAGGCAAGTCCTAGGCCCTGCAGGGGTGCAGAGATGGTGGTAAAGTCAGGCCCTGGCATTGACTGGTGTTCCGTACTGAGTGTCCATTTTATAGACGAGAACTTACTCTGGGAGGTCTAAGGATGGAATGTGAGGGGGTGGAGTAGAGTGGAGGCAGAAGACATGAATTTCCTGGTGTGTGTGTGTGTGTGTGTGTGTGTGTGTGTGTGTGTACACATGAGCACCTACGCACATTTTTTCGGGGTGTGGGAGGGCTTTTCTTTTTCATAGTGTGTAGGAAAGGGTTACTATGAAATAGCAGATATGTCCCCTGCCCTCTGGAGTGTAAGGAAGGGAACCAGAATCGTGATGAGCAGGAGACTGGGCAGTCAAGGAGATGGAAGCAAGTGTAGGATGGAGGTATTATTTAAACACATTGTATTACGACTGACACTTAATCTACTTCTTCCCCTTCTTCTCCCTGTCATTTTCTCAGGCTGGCAACTGTTTTTTGTTTTGTTTTTTAACTTTTAAAATATATGACAAAAACAAAATTCCATTTTATATAAAAAATGTTTTAAAGGCATATAATTAAAAACACATGTTATACTTATGTTTTGTTATACTTATGCCTGGCAGCTTTTAAATAAGTTTCATACTGCCATTGTGGCTTAACCTACTTCTGAAAAAGTTGTTCCAAATACTACCCCCAACAAATGAGCACTTCCTTTTCCTCACAGCACCTCAGAAAACTGTGGCAAAATGAATGGCCCATACAGTATCAGACCTGTATATGATTTAGAAATCATATAACTTTACCATTATATCAGGTTTAGGAGGACAGAAGTAATGTACTAATTAAAACCCTAGTTCCTTCAGAAAGAAAAAAAAAACAGGGCGAATTAAGACCTACTTACCTCTGTTCTGAGGATGTTTTTCTAGTTTCATTTCAAGTGGCCAGATTGAATGGTAACATGCCTTTTTCTTCTGAGCCAAAATTGTTGTTTTAGTTGGACTGGCGGAGGCCAAAGGCGGGGCCTGGAGAGTGTCACTGGGTTTGCACGAGGCCGTGTTCCCAGGGCTGCCCGGAGCTCTCGGTGGACCTGCTGACTGCCATTCGGGAGCCTGCTGCCCAGAACGCTGCTTTGAAGGTGAAGCTGAGGAGATGCAAACTCCCAGTCAAGCATGTTGCCGCGTCATGTTGCTTGGCCTGGTCTCCTTCCTGACAAGTGTTTGGCTGCTGCCCGGGGAGGGAGAGCATCCCTGAGGTTGAATCTCCTCCTCCTCACCATTTCCTGTTCTGCCTTTTGGGGGACTGATCATTCCCTTGGCATGTTCTGTTTAGAATCCTGAGGGAAGGCCACGGCCAGCTTCCTGGGGGGCCCCTTCACTCACTATCCGCAGCTCAGTCTTCATTTTCCCTGGATATCAACACCTATTGACCTCACCAATCCCTCCATTTCTACAATCCTAGGACTCCTAAAACAACACCCAAAATTCGAATCTCTGGGATCCTCTCTTCTCTCCCCTTATTGCTCTGTGCTTCCTCTCCTAAATTTTCTTCCCATCGCCCTTCACTCCTCTCCCCTGAAGCCTTTCCCCTCTGTCTGCATAATCTTCACTTGATTGCAAATAAAATACCCTAAATCTCCTCAACACAGCACAAAATGTTGTCTTCTCCCCCTTCATGCTTTGATACTCTGACACTGGTTACTCCTAGCTCAGTTGTTCTCCTGGGTGATATCAAGTGGCTCCATTTCCTCCCCTTGTTGCCCCAACCCTATGGTTTGTCTTTTCAACAATCTTTCCAGTACTTTCATCATCCCAGCCACCTAGCTTCTCCACTGTGGCCACTCTCAAACTCTCAATCTTGGAGCTTACCAATCGCCTGTCTTCTCTACTCCTATTCTTACACTTGCTGAACATGTCTGGAGAAAATCACCCAGCTGTTCAGGTCAACCTCATTACACAACCGTGGTCTCCAGCCACAGTTTCTCCAAACTTGAAACTTCTCAAGTTCCCTCCCCTAGATTAATTTGACCTAATCCACTAATAAAAATAAAAACTGTGTGGTTCATATGCTCTCAACCATTTGTAGCCACGTTGTCATATGTTGGTGTCAGAACCTCACATTCGTCTCCACTCCTACAAGCTCCAAGAAATGGGTGTCCCTTGTGTTTGAGGCTAACCAGTTTCCATGTACTCTGGTCTTTTCTCCTACCCCTGCAAAGACTCCTCTGTTTCTTTTTTCTAAATATGTTTTTATTGATTTATTGATTGAGAGGAAAGGAGAGGGAGAGAAAGAGATAGAAACATCAATGATGAGAGAGAATCATTGATCAGCTGCCTCCTGCATGCCCCATACTGGGGATCGAGCCTGCAACACAGGCATGTGCCCTTGACCAGGAATCTAATGGTGACCTCCTGGTTCATAGGTCAATGCTCAACCATTGAGCCACGCCCGCCAGGCCTCCTCTGTTTCTTATCCCTCTCTCTTCCCGTAGTTATAACAGCTCTCTCTCAACTGGTTTTTTTATGTTAACTCGTGAATGTATTCTTCCCCAGTTCTGTGAGGAAAACCTTACAATTCTTATTGATACTGCATGGTTCTCCCTCAACTGCCATCTTTTTTATTCCTTCAAAGAGAGCTTGTTGAAAGAGTAGATGTACATTATTTTATTGTCTCCAAGTCCTAACTTCCCTTCACTTCTTACTCTTCTGCAAACCACATCCTGCCCTTGGAACCCCCTAACTGTCTTCATCTCCTTGTTGCTGAGTCATCTTATTCAACTTCCCCAGGCCTTGTGGCAGTATTAACACACCCTCTTATTCCCCTGGTTTCCTTGATGTCATGCTATCCTTATTTGATACCCACTCTCTGGCCAATCTTTTTCAACATGGGCTTTTCTTTTTCCACTCACCCCTTCAATGTTGGTGTTCCTAGGTCAGTGCATCCTAAGCTTTCTTATCATAAATCTCAGTAGGTGATAAAAAAAAAACAACATTTTCTTAAAATAAAATAAAAAGGCAAATGATACAAAAAAAATTTTCTTTATTTTTGACTACCATTCAAATGTTTATAACAATGGACATTATATATCCAGAATATGATAGCTCTTGTTTTCTTTCATTGACAAATGTGTTGTTGGAATTTCTTATGAAAATATGAATGAATGTCTAATCTGATTGAATTTTGTTCATATCAAGGATTTCAACATGGTGACGTTCTCATCTGAAGTAGTTGCCGTATTATAGATAGTTTATATACCACACTGGCCACAAAATGAGAGACCTGCCCACTGTATGTAAAGTCATAAATTTGGGGCACAACTTGGAACTGCACCAAATCTCCTGTCTGGTCTTTCTACCAACCTCCCATCTTCCATCTCACTCAACTGGCCACTCCTAGGGCTTCTTGGATACTTAGACCAACAATTCCCCTGACAACACCTGGCCACTTCCACTCTAAAAAAGAAGTCCAGCCGAAACCGGTTTGGCTCAGTGGATAGAGCGTCGGCCTGTGGACTGAAAGGTCCCAGGTTCGATTCCGGTCAAGGGCATGTACCTGGGTTGCGGGCACATCCCCAGTAGGAGATGTGCAGGAGGAAGCTGATCGATGTTTCTCTCTCATCGATGTTTCTGACTATCTCTCTCCCTTCCTTTCTGTAAAAAATCAATAAAATATATATTTAAAAAAAAAAATAAGTCCGAAATAGATGTCGAGGTGGCAGATTATATCATTGACTATATTTTGAGTTTTGCAGCAATATGATAGGACTTCCTCGTGATGCTAGCCAACTTCAAGAACTGCAACATAAGCTATTAGAAGCACGATGTTTAAGCATCCCACTGAGGAGCCCAGAAAATGGCAGCCACATCTGGACACAATCTGCATAGAGACTCTGGACACTCTACTCCCACTGAGCTCCCCTATATATATATTTTTTTAGCTTCCCTAAATTTGAGGAGATCACTGTCTCATGGAAAATCAGTACCATGACACAACAGGCAGGAAATTTTGCCACTGGACCTCTTTATTTAGTCCTCTTCCCACCACATATATTATTCCGGAATAATGACATCTACTTCTATGACTGCAAAAGCCTCTCATATATTGACAATTCCCTGACCTATATGTCTATCTGCTGAACCGTAGATCTATATCTGGATGTCTCCATTTGGATGTTCCACAGACCAAGAATGTCCACAGTTGAACGTACTATCTTCCCCCTGAAATCCACCTTTTTACTGAACTTCTCCTTTTAGTAACTAGCACCATCACAGCCTCAGTTACAGAAACTCAAGAGTCACTCTTGGCCTTTCCCTGTCCCTTATCATTCATGTCTAGTCAGTCATCAAGTCGGTTTAATTTGCTCTCAAATTTATACTCCCTGCTCTTCAGGGTCTCAAAATGCCCCTGGTGGATCATGGAAATCACCTCCAAACTGATCCAATTATCTCTCGACTGCCTGGAGGGACAGTGGTCTTTCTAAAATGCAAATCTGATCATATAATTCTCCAGTTTGGAATTTTTAATGATCCCCCGCTGCCTATGTAATAAAGTCCAAGTCCCTTAGCATGAAACACAAAACCCATGCTGACCTGGCCCTAAATAACCTCTCTCTTTCGTGTCGCACCACTCCTTCCTCATACAATGAACTCTTTGCTGTTTCTCCAACAAGCCCTGCTCTCTTATCTCCATGCCCTGGCCATGGTGATACCTCTGCAAGAAATACCCTTCTCCTCTGTCTCCCTCTATTTCCTTACTGGGATTACTCCTATCTGTCTTTCCAAATTCAAATCAGCTAACATTGCCTCTGGAAAAACTTTTCCTGATTGTTCTATTCTCAGTTGCCTCTGCTAGAAGCACCCATTATACCCTGTCCTATCATAGAACTTACTATGGGATCTGCTTTCTTGAGTGTTTTGATGAAAATAATAAAGATCTCCATACCTGGCACAGAATTCTTACCACCACGACCCCACAGCATAGTACTGGGCTCGGACATCTGGGTATTATAGAGAACACTAGGAAACTCTTGAATACATGCATGAGGATAGGTTTATGTAAGAACTGCATGCTGTATGCTGAATGCAAGACCCCTGATTTCACATCTGGAGCTGCCTCTTCTGCACAGTCAGGAGATCAACTAGAGCCAGGGGTGGGCAAACTTTTTGACTCGAGGGCCA
This sequence comes from Myotis daubentonii, assembly GCF_963259705.1. Classification (NCBI taxonomy): domain Eukaryota; kingdom Metazoa; phylum Chordata; class Mammalia; order Chiroptera; family Vespertilionidae; genus Myotis; species Myotis daubentonii. Next base: position 19,562,779 of record NC_081848.1, on the reverse strand, counting down.
CAATGGGTTCTTAAACTGGACCGGAGGGCCGGAACAAAAGCATGGATGGAGTGTTTGTGTGAACTAATATAAATTCAAAGTAAACATCATTACATAAAAAGGGTATGGTCTCTTTTTTTTTTAGTTTTATTCATTTCAGAGGGCCGGATCCGGCCCGTGGGCCGTAGTTTGCCCACGGCTGAACTAGACCCATGTTCTGGTGCTCTTACCCAGATTGTCCATTCACCCCAGCCTGTGTCATCCCCTCCATTAGGCCATTGTCCTCATCCCTAGTCAGTGCCCCTACAACTCTTTGTTATGATCCTACACAAAAGTTACTGTTCTGCCTGACTGGCGTGGCTCAGTGGTTGAGCATTGACCTATGAACCAGGAGGTCACAGTTCAATTCCAGGTCAGGGCACATGCCCCTGTTGTGGGCTCAATCCCCAGTGAGGGGCCTGCAGGAGGCAGCTGATCAATGATTCTCTCTCATCATTGATGTTTCTATCTCTCTCTCCTTCTCCCTTCCTCTCTGAAATCAATAAAAATATATATATTTTTTAAAGTTACTGTCCTGTAGGTGAGGCAATTGTTATATAGTCCAAGGAGTTTATGCTCCCTAGGCGTCTCTGGGTCAGTTGAGAACATGCAGTCATCCTAATTGTGATCCTGTTCGCATCTATGGGCTTCTGACTATGGCCGTCCTGGGCCTCTGTTTGAGCAAAATCACCAGGAAGTACGTCCACCATACAGCTCTGACCAATGTCACTTTATTGTTTCAGCTCAGAACATAGCATAACTTGGTATATGATTCAATGCCAATTTTCCTGGTGCCTTTCTCTCTTTGGCTTCAGCCCTTTTCATTTACTAGTCAGAGTAGCACTCCGCGATTGTGTGCTTGTTAAACCTGGCTAGACAAGTGGGATAGGCTTTGCAGGAAGAAGGCTCAGAGAACACTCTGGTGCCATTCTTTGAGCTGGAAAAGATAGGAATAAAAAGTAGGCTTGGATGTAGAAATAAGGTCAGTTCACAGTGTCTGGGATTTACAGTGCCTCTGGGACTCCCATGCAAGCAAATTGTCTAATCGTAAACCTAGAAAGCGGACTTCAAGGGAAGCTGGCATTTCTCAGGTCGCCATTGCACAATCTCCCTGGATAATAACCACTTTGCCTACTGTGAACTCGATCACAGATTAGGAAAAACCTGCATTCAGAGTTATCCAATAGTGGAGGAGACCATTTCCTGCTGTGTGTTGATAAGGAGGAGCATGAATGTCTGCTCAGAAAGATGTAGGAAGGAATCTTGTACTAAGGAAAAGATTAACTGAAAAATTGTGTGATCCTGTAATCATATTATCCAGTAGCCATAGGCTATATTTTTAGCTAATCTTAGAACTGCCTCATACCGGGTTCTAAATAGGAAACAAAATAGGAAGTTTCCAAAATTTTGACATTCAGGGCAAAGGAAAAGTACAATTTTATTAACTTGTTTCAAAAGAACTTATTGAGCATTAATGAACTGTTTCAAGACAATAATTTGACGACTTAAGAATAAGTAAATCGGAAGCATATGGATTAAATTTTCCTTGAGATACACTTGGGTCCCAAAGTCAGGAAAAAGGCATTTGGCAAAATTGAACCCGCCTTTGCCAAACCTAAAGTGTTTGAAAAATAATTTGAAAGGTTTTGCCAAGCCCCAAATGCCACTGTCTTCTTCCATCCCACCCAGATCTCCAAAAGCGCAAAGCTAAGGCATCTCCTCAGCATTCCAACGGGGCCTGCGCATATTGGAGGGAACCCAAGTTGCTTCTTTACAGCCTCCAAAGAGATCCCTTAACATTTTTAGAAAAAAAAAATTCATTTGATTGAATGGTCTTTTGTTCCCCATCTTTGCTGTGATCTCTAAAATCTCCATCGCAGAATTTTTTTAAAATAAATTGTCCAGTGGGTGTACTGGAAAATTATTTGGCATCTTTAGCAGAAGGAATTTTAAGCAGAAAGATTACTTTTAAATAAACTGTACTAAAGGTGCCACACTGTTTCTCCAGTAGAATCGTGTGTGTGTGTGTGTGTATGTGGGTATGGGCCTGTCCTTCTATATGTTTTCATAGTACTGACAACCTGAACAGTTGGTTTTTATTCAAATCATCTCTCAACTAAAAATAAATTTGCAATAGAAGCTGCCAATGGGGAATCCCCAGAGGCTCAAATCAGGTCAGATTGAACCAGTAAACAAAACCTTTCAGAAATCAACAGCAAGTATTGGAATGTGGGTGGTACAGGCAAGTCTCCTCACCCGGCAAATGACTCTTTATTTTTGAACAGTAACCTCAGCTATGTTGCATTTCCACCACATATGGGTCGCTTTCTCCTGGAAGATTGCCAGTGAATATCTGTCCAACACACTTTGCAGTTGCAGGATGACATTCCTCCACCTAACTGTTGGGAATCGATGCAGCACTCTCGGAGGCATGCAGGGTTTTCTGTTCTCAGGATATTATTCATAGTATTTTTATTCTGGGGCCAGAGCAGTCGATTTTCTACTTTGTTTTCTTGTAGGTCATTTATTTTTAATCACAGATTAAGTTTCTTAAATGTATGTGTACTTCATATTTTCATGTCTCAACTATTTACCATTGATTGGCGTTCAGGTGAGAAATCCAAAAAACATTTTGACTATTCAGAAATATCTTATGTGGCTGTTGGAACATTTTTGGTTGAAGTCTTTCATTTTCCCCAGAATTTAAGGTTGTTTAAAACACATTTTACTCAAGAGGGGAGCATATTTCTATATTCTTTACACTCAGCTATGAAATTACTATTCTTCACCTTGGACTAAACCCTGAAGCCCTCCAGGAATGACTTGCTTGTTAGAGGTTACCTTGCTATAAGAATTGTTTTTTGCTATTAGAGTAGTTTCATGTATGTTGTCCAGTCTTGTGTTGCAAGAACTAGCCTTGCTGAAAACATGACCCCAAGATCAATTGCTTTTGTTCCACAGATGCTGTTATAGAGTAGAAATAAGTGATCAGAAACAAGGGGTGCTGGGATGCTGTCTTACAAGGGTCATTTGGTTGCCAGGAAGAAAAAAACTATTCAAATGATCTCAAATAAAAACAGAGCACTTGGAAAGATGCCATGGAATCTCGTAGAATCCCAATGCAGAAAATATAGTGGGTCCTGCTAAAAACTAGAATCTTCATGGAGAGGCTTGCCCCTTCTCTCAGGAAACAAATCTCTTTTCTCATTCTCGGTTTTCCTGCTGACTTGATTTTTCATGTTGACTTGTCATAACTGAATATAGTTTCTGGTCCTGAAACTACATGATGGTTCCAGAGTTTAGCATCATAAGAATACCAGTCTCTGGAGGCCAGACTCCAAACCACCATGGAGCAGGGCAGAAAGAAAATGTATAGATTTGCAACATACTACTCAGAGGGTAAGTTGAGTCGTGTTATGTTATTTTAGCAAATTTTATTAAAACAAGCCTATGACTCCATCTCTGGATTGGTAGATATATTAGTTGCTATTGCTGCATAGCAAATTGCTCTAAAATTTAGTGGTTAAAAAATACTACAAACATTTATTATTTCAGAGTTTCTCTGGGTCAGGAAGTTGAGAGTTGCTTAGCTGTGTGATTCTACCTCAGGGCCCTTCATGAGGTTGTAGTCCAGCTGTTGGTTGAGTTACAGCCATCTGAAGGCTTGACTGGAACTGCGGGATTCACTCCCAAGGTGGCTCATTCGCCTGGCATTGGCAGGATGCTTTGGTCCAGTTCCTGGCTGGCAGATAGTCTCAGTTCCTTGTCATATGGCCTCTCCATAGGCTTCTTGGGTGTCCTCATGACTGAAGAACAAGTGATGCAAGAGACAGAGCAAGGAGAAGGTCACATGCTTCTTATGATATGCTCTCCAAGGTCACATGTCACTCCCACCATATTCTACTCATGAGAAGCAAATCACAAGGACAGCCCGCACCCGAAGTGAGGGGAATTAGGTTCCACCTTTTGCCTGTGGACAGATTTTAAAATCACCACATCAGAAGGTTCATTTTTATCCTCTTATGCCTGCCCCAGTCCCAGTATCATACTGCCCTGCAAGGGACTCAATGCAGCACAAAGGTGAAGTCCAGGGAAGGCCTAGTCCCAAACTGGGAAGAACTCTGGCAGCACCGTGGCTACTACGGTGGTTATTTCTGCTCCCCAAGGCTTTGCAGAACCCCTGTTGGATGTCAGACTGGAACCTCTGAGTCATGCACAGCATCATCTCATAGCCCGAGGCCTCCACATACCCACCTTCAGAGAAAGTGACTTTGTCACAACTCCATTCACCCACATTAATTATGATTCAACAGCCCCTCACAAGGTTCCCCATCCTCTCTATTCCTCATACAATCTTTCTCCTCCAAGGCCCCACTATACCCATGCTCTGATTCCTCATGTCTCACAGGTGCTCTCTGCTCCCCCATAAAACACTGAGCCGTGATCTGTTTCTGAATTTCTAGGGGAAAATAAAACAGCTTTTCCATACTGAAGTGTGTAGGGATTCACACACAAGCAGTACATCTCAGAATAAAAAAAAAAAAAAAAAGCAACAAAAAAGGCAGTTTCACACAAAATTTCTGCTGGACTAAGTAATAACTTGTTCTTTGGATACAGAGAATAAGTCGTTTGTTTAAATGGCAAGGGGTGGGTTTGTTAACTTGAGTTTTTGAAAAATCCCACATAAACTGGAGAGAAAGAAAACGGTCAAACAGCTCGCCTGGAGTGGATCAGTGGTTGAGCTTTGACCTATGAACCAGGAGGTCATGGTTCAGTTCCCAGTCAGGGCACATGCCCAGGTTGCAGGCTCAATCCCCCGTGTGGGGCATGCAGGGAGCAGCCAATCAATGATTCTTTCTCATCATTGATGTTTCTCTCTCTCTCTCTCCCTCTCCTTTCCTCTCTGAAATAAATAAAAATATATATTTTTAAAAATGGTCAAACACTGAGATGAAGATGTAAATCTTTTTAAAAACCCCTATGGTTTCAGAAACTCTTTTATGGGACAGGAATTGATGCAAAACATTCCCCACATTACAGTGATGCAGCTATGCTACTTAAATTAAAATTTACTGACTAGCCTCAGCCTACCAGTGTTTGGAATCATTTTTACAGCTACCACCCCAAAACTGAAGTCACAGGATTAATGTTGGGCTGGGAAGGAATTTCGGAATCATCTGTTATAAGTATTTCATTTTGAAGATGATATTAACCACAGTGGTGACTAAGCTGTTGCTACCTGCCATGCACATTAACTCACGTCTCTGCAGTGCGATGTACTTTATATTTTGGGGGACATGCAGAATGATCAACTGTCCTGGGTTGCCCAGGGTTGGGGGATTTTTCCAAGGCAAGGAACATCAGGGGGAAAACCATGATTTAGTCACCCTATTAACATGCTGTTACTAGGCTATTGGGGAGTACACTTATTTTTTCATTAATTCATCATACTGATCACTTACTGTGTCCCAAGTAACTGTCTGGGCACTGAGAATCTAACTATGAACAAGATCCAGCATCTGCTCTTAAGGGGATATAGACTAATGGAGAGACAAGCAGGTAATTGTTATATTTAATGTAGCATGTGTTATGTTTGGGGAAGTGCCCTGTAATATGGGAGAACAGGGTGGAAGCATCTTATGGTCTGTTCAGGGAAGACTTTCTTAAGGGGCATGTCGAAGCTAACTCCTGAAGGGAAGCTAGGAATTGCCCAGGCGGAAAAGTTCAGTAGGTGTGTTGAGGCATAGGCAACAACATGCAGAGTAGCTGGCAAGGAAGCAGGAGCATGGCTTATTGTAGACTAGCGGCCTGGTGCATGAAATTTGTACACTCGGGGGGTGGTCCCCCAGCCTGGACTGTGCCCTCTCACAGTGCAGAAACTCCATGATTGATTGCCCCAAAGAGGTAGGCCCCGCCCACCCATCCAGGGCTCCTCGATGGATTGCCGCAAAGGGGTAGGTGCAGAGCGGCCACCAAGCCCTGCCCCCATAGCACATGCATGGGGCCACGGAAGCCCCACCTCTGCTGTGCGTGCAGCCATCTTGTAACGGCATGAGGGCATCATGCGTGAGGGCGTGATGACTACTTAGCCTTTGATTAGTAAGGATACTGTGAGTAGCTGAGCATAACTGAAGCGGAGAATATGCAAGAGGGAGTATCAAGACAAGAGCCTAAGGAGGAGGGATTTTAGGGAGGAGGGAGCCTAGAGGATGAGCTTTTAGAGACACCCAAAGCACTATCAGCACCTGCTACACCTGTATCACCCAGGTTATTGCCACCAGTTCCAGGAATCTAGTCACAGAGCTTGCTGCGCCCACATCTCTACCCACACACCTTTCAAGGAAGAGGCTCTGAGGACAGCGTGGGTTAGCCACCTCTGTTTGATATTAGCAGAGAAGCACATCATTTGCAGCAACACTCTCTAAAATGTTACATTTCTTTGCCAAGTTTAGACAAGTGTTTGTTGAAAAGAGTTATTGGCATACTTGTTTGCATATAATCTTTCATCTTTGGATGGAAAGATATTTACAAATGATGTCTGGCAAAGTAGAATTGGCTATTTTTTCCTTTGCCTAAAATACTTGCTCTATTCTAAACACCCTATCACAGTGCATTTCTCCTTGGCAACCATGTGGTTCCCTGAATGCACATCCAATTACCCCTGTGGTTGCATTGCACCGTGGCCCGTTTTCACTTTGGGTGGCAGGCCTCAGTTCCCTGCTGCTCATCCCTCAAGACATTCACTAATTCCAGAACTCCTGGACAGAGAATTCCTCCAGGTTAACCATAAACTTTTTTAGAATAAAACATGTTTGCTTAATAGAAAGATGACTTCATGCACTTATAGTCATTAGAAATGAGAAAGAGACAATACTTGGTGAATTGATCCCTCCATCTGGTTAGGGTGGGATTCTTCCCTGTGGCAGATTGGCCGTGGTCAACTGTACAGACTGAACAAAGTGAAACCCAGACCATCTGCCCATGAGGCCACTTCTGCGTGGTTAGTGCAGACCCCTGGATAAGCACCTGTGCTGAGCAGTGAGGTTGACAGCACCTGATGTCCTTCTGGTGCATCCATCAGCAGCTGTGGCCAATTGCTTACCGGATGCAAGGCCAGATTATAAACAGAATGCCTTGGGTTTCTTCCAGTTCAGTTTAATGCATGTCAATAGTTTATTCCTAGCTTCCTGTAGTTACTATTTAAGCTCTCTATCTATCTATATAAAAGGCTAATAGGCTAAGTGTCCCTCCCTCCACCTGACTGGTCGCTATGAGGTGCACTGACCTCCAGGGGGCAGATGCTCAACACAGGAGCTTCTGGGCTGCAGTGACTTGGCAGCAGCGTTTCTCCTGTGATGCATCCCCAAACCAGAGAGGACGGAGCCCAATTACTCTTAGGGCCACGTGATTCCAACTTTGGCCATGGGTTATGTTGTTGCTGGGGCACTGTTGGCCCTGAAACTGGTTTACTGCACACTTGCATTTGCCTTCCACACCCTGCATGACAGCCACTTTGCAGAATGCCCTCTCACACTTCAGAACTACTCAGTGTGTGTGTGTGTGGGGTGGGAGGTCAGAGAGGCGGTTTCAACCTGATCCCAGCAGGCCAGGCCAAGGGACCCCACCTGCCGGAGGGACCCACTCACTCCGAAGATGCCCTTAGAGCCATGGCACCACCCCATGGGCAGCCGGCTAGGGAGGGACCTTGGGAGTTTGGCTCCAGGGTGTGTCAGTCCTTCTCACCCAATCCTGCCCCACCAGCCACCTTCTAATTAATTTCCTTTCAATGTGCACAAATCTATGCACTGAGTCACTAGTAGAGAATATATTCTTGGGTCTTTGCAACTCTGTTATGCTTTAAAAATAAAAGAACAGACAGCCAAGCAAATAAGAAGTACTCTCTATTGAATATTTACTATGTACCAAGCTTTTTGCTAGGTGATTACATCATTTCTAATCTTAAGAGTGCAAAGTAGTAATAGTTAAGAAAATGGAAGCTCTGAGAGGTTAAGTAACTTGTCTAAGTTCACTGAGCTAATGATCTGATTAGAAACTGTGATTTGAATTCAGGGTTGCCCAACTTTAATTTCATGGTCTTTTTATCATGGCATTGTCTCTCAGAGATGTTTATCATTTGATAGCTCTCCTTTGTTTATTTCATATGTTTTTTAAATAAAATATTATTGAGTATTTATTTATTTTTTTAATATATTTTATTGATTTTTTTACAGAGAGGAAAGGAGAGGGATAGAGAGTTAGAAACATTGATGGGAGAGAAACATCAATCAGCTGCCTCCTGCACACCTCCTACTGGGGATATGCCCGCAGCCAAGGTACATGCCTTTGACCGGAATCGAACCTGGGACCTCCCAGTCTGCAGGCCAATGCTCTATCCACTGAGCCAAACCAGTTAGGGCAATATGACAGTCTAAGATATAAATAAATGTAAAATATGGTTGTGATACCCAAGAACCGCACTAAATGAAGTTGGTAAACATACAAAAAACCTGTAAGGGAATATAAAATACTAGAGGCCCGATGCATGAAATTCGAGCAAGAGTAGGCCTACTTCCCCCAGCTGCTGGCACCAGCTTCCCTCCAGCACCCGGGACTCGGGTTTCCCTCGCAGCCCCGGCTTAATCTGGAAGGTTGTGCAGAAGGTCATCCGGCCCAATTAGCATATTATGTTTTTATTATTATAGATGATGAGTTCACAGCAGCTATGCATAGTACCAGAGTCATTCAGAGAGAGAGAGAGAGAGAGAGAGCTAGTCTAGGGGAGGTGACCAGAGAAGGCTTCCAAAGGGATCATTTAAGGTGGATCGTAACTGTTGTGCATTCAGATGGTAAAAAGAAGGAAATTCTGAGAGAAGCCTGAGCAAAGATACAGAGGCAGGAAAAAGCAAAGGTTTTCCATCCAGTAAACAGCAAGTACACTGACGTGTCAGGGATGAAGGGTATTCCTTATCTGGCCTTCCCCTCTCTGCTTCTTCGTTTCTTTCAAAAACGCACACTCTGGTAAGCACTGTGCCTGGCTGTGGAAACACGGCTGCTGATAAACTTGGAGAACATGAGTGAGTGAAGAAACAGATGTCATATAGAGTGGATGCAGAATGTGAGGCTTGGGAGGTAAGGAGACTACTGTTAGATGGCTCTCTTGGTCTTCCCTTCGTCTTTCCTTAGAGTCCCTAACAGGCACTGAACCCTGAAAAGGTTTTCAGAACTGTGCTGAGAGGTTTTTCTATGAATTCATGCTCATTCATCCTGAACCAGCCTTTGTTCTTGCTCCACAGGCGGCCAGTCATCACTCACTGACTGCCAGGCACATTTTCCTGAGCTGCTGAGCCAAGAGCAGCAAGTGTCACCCAGAGACGGACACTGTCCACATGAACTTCTTTGATTTTGCGTTGCTTACCTCAAACTCCTCTACAGTCATGTTCTCCTTTCCGTATAAAATTCCTTCATTCATCTCATATGATCTCATCCTTCCCTCCTATCTCAGAGAAAAGGGTTCATTCATAGTCGTTTTCCCCAACACTAAACCCACCCCTTTCATTATTATCTCCATCCCTTCCTCACTCTTCTGGGCCCTTGTTTCTTTCATCGTTCTAAGTCCTCTTTGGTCTCCAATCTCTCCCTCTCAGTCTACAAACATGCTTAGGTCTCATTTACAATTTTTAAATTAATGATAACACTTTCCTTTACCCTGATATTCCTTCCATCGGTCATCGTGTTTCACCTTCCTCTCTCTGCTGAAAGTCTGAAGGTGAAACTGGTCTAAGCTTCATTCCACTTCTTCCCCCCTTGAAGCCCTATAATGTGGCTGACATCCCCCCCTCACTTCACTGAGGTCCCTCGAAATTCTCTAGTGGCCATCAAAGCCAGGGGCCTTACCGCAGCATTTTTCTTTTTTTTTAAATTTCTTTATTGATTAAGTTATTACATATGTGTCCTTATCCCCACATCACCCCCCTCCCCCCCACTCATGCCCTCACCCCTTGTTGTCTGTGTCCATTGGCTAAAACCTAGCCATTCTAAATTGGGCAGGGCCCTTTCCTGTCACTTACACTCTAAGTTCCAGATCAGTTTAATCAGTTGCCTAAGACAGAAACCCATTCTCTCTCACTCCCTCTGCTCCTTGAACCTCCATGCTCTTGAATCCTCTCTTCCCTCCATTCTCAATGGCACTGCAGCTATTTAATACTCATTATTTCTTGCTTAGATTATTGCAACAGCCTCCTGATTGCACTTTCTGCTTCTTGTCTTATCCTCCTATAATCCATTATTTTAAAGGTCACTGCAGTGGTGTTTGGGATATATATGTGTGTGTGTACAATCACATCATATTCCTCCATTAAATTCTCTTCAGATTACTCATAGCCTTCAGGAACTCTGGAGCCTGGCACATCAGGCACTTAATGTTCTGGCCTGTGACACCCAGTTCAGTCCAGCCTCATTTACACTCCCTCCTCCCCTGCTGCTTGGTATACTATCCTCCATATCTGACTTTACAGTTCTCTGTAAGTGCCATGCTCTCTTATCTCTCTAAGCCATTATGAGTTCTATGTTCTCTGCCTGAATTGCTCTCCCTAATCTCCTTCAACTGGGTGACTCACACTTGTTCTGTAAGAGCCCATTTGGATGTTACCTCCTCTAAAGCATCTATGTTGATTCCCCTCCTCACTCTGCCCCAGAGCCTCGAAAGGGAGGTGCCAGTCCTATGGCATGCCATGGGCCTCGCTGGCTATCTCTATGCTAGTAATCATCACCCTGAATTCTGATCATCTCTAAAAGCTGGTAGTAAATGGCATGAGTAATTGGTAAGGATCCCAAAAATCAATTTCAGAAGAGATTTTGTGAGTGATGGTCTTGATATAATGGTCTGTAAGAGGTACTAGATGCAAAAATTAATGCATTTCATCTACCCAAACCAAGCTCTCTTGGGGGATTAGCAAAGCAAAGGGAGATATATTACTTATACCCATACTCATAGTTACCTTCTCAGGAGGGTCAAAGAGGCTAAAGGGTCCAGTCTAAGATCCAGACTAAACTTCTTGTACTAATGGCTCATCCCCTGTGGGTTATTTGGTCTGTGATTTCTTGTTGTTATACTTTGTGCTCATTTTCAACATGCTGAGATTCTTGCAACAAATTCCTCCCACAAATTAGACATCTAATTCATAAGCCCCAGTGGATAGAAATGGTGTCATATCTGTGCCTAGGGTGACTACTTGCTGAACAAGTTAATGCTGGTACTTTTTATTCAGGCAGACAAGGAAAATGGTGAGACCACCGGGGTGTGATCTTCTATGCTTTTGTTGCATCAAGTTTAAGATCTCTTGTGTGTCCTCAGTATAGCTATCACAGTAGTGAGCATATGGAGGGCTTAATACATGTTTGGGATTTGATTGATTTCAAATACTACCCGAAGCAGAAAATGCATTTTGGCAGCAGATTATGCACTGGAGATGAAGGAGAAGATGAAATGAAAAATGGTTCTGAAGTTTCAAACCTGAGTCACTATGAAAGGTGTAGGAAAAAAATAGAACCATCAGATAGAGGAGTAGTTTTAAAGAATGCAAATGCAGGAATGAGTTTGGGCTGTAGAAATATTATATTTGTGGTACTCATAGTATGTTCACGTAAAGGAATCAGAATATTTCTACTTAAAACACTGCTAACACCAAATGTATGGGTTTTCTGCAATAAGCAATTCTCCAACTCTCTTTGGACACCAACTGGCCATCATACAATTTAATTTATCCTGACACTAACTACCCGGAGTTAGTACAGACAGGTGAAGGGCTCAGTCTCACAAGACTGCCCTCCACTTCAGATGCGAATCACAAGTCCTAGCTCCCTCATGTTATCCACACTTCTGTCCAATCTGGCTGCAAATTGGAGGTTCCAATAGTTTGCTATAAAACAGCTCACAGAACTCAGGGAAATGCTTTGTTTATTGCCGGTTTATTTACTCCTACCAGTTTATTATAAAAGATGCAAATGAACAACCAAACAAAAAGGCACACAGGGCAAGGTCCAGAAGGGTCCTGGTGGAGTTTAGGGGGTTCCAACCTCTCACAAGTGGGAGCACCTCAGACTCCGTTTAGGGTTTTGTTTTGGTTTTGGGGGGTTGTTTTTTTTTGGTGTTTCCATTACATAGATATGATTGATTAAATCAGTTACTGTTGGTAATTAACTCAGGGAATGGGGATGAAAGTTCTAACCTAATCACATGGTTGGTGACTCTGGCAACCAACCTCCATCCTTTGTCACCTCGTTAGGATAAACTCAGATATAGTTAAAAGGGGCTGATAATAAATAACAAAAGATGCTCCTCTCACCCCTACCATTCAGGCAAGTTTAAGGGTTTCAGGAGTCTTGTGCCAGGAGTGAGGCACACAGATCAAATATGTACATTTTATTACATCACAATAGCATATGTAGCACTTGCTAAGATATGACACGCAAAGTCAAGTCATGGGCATGTATGAGATCTAGAAATAAAAATATAGAGGAAGAATCCAAATTTCTCAAAAGTGAAACTTTTGTATAATACATAGTCCATGAGAATGTTTATTGTTTAAAACTGTTCAAAAACATGGAGTTTTAGCAGCAATACAAAAACTGTACCCCTGTCCCAAAGTCAATATACAGCAGACATTCCCAAATTAGAACAGTTAGATCCCTGAAACCACAATTTTGAAGACAAAAATTGATGGAAAACAAGGTTAATGAAACTGAAATCACAATAGATTTTGTTGAAGTGATTTATAAACATACAGATATGATCATGTTTATTCAAATAAATTAATACAGACAACACATTGAATAAAGGAAATATCAATTACAATTTAGAAATAACCCATTACTAACAATAGAAACAGCAAAATTAATTTTTACTTATCATTCCATTGTGACCAGATATTTTATAAACTTCCCCCCCCCCACAATGTCAATAAGATCCTATAACAAATAATATGACTGAAGGCATTTTCCTCTCTCAGGCTCTCCATGCAAATGTCTACTGACTGTCTAAAATCATGGACTTGTTGACAGCTGCTTCCTCAATTTTAGCTTTTCAAAACAATCCCCTACAAAAGTAAATTATAAATTGATCCTAATAAATGTGCAGTTCCCAAGGCTACTGAAAAGGTGTACTGACAAAAAAGTAATACACTGGAGTTTCAGCCAAGAAAGGATTGCTGCCACCCTTGCATGCCTAGTGCTCGTCATTGATCAGCCATGATTGATCAGTACGAATGGTGATATGTAACAGATTGAACTGAGCTCTCCTGGGGAACTATATAAATGTTCATGGGTCAGAACTCAATTCTGATGTTAGATTTACGTCAATAAAAATAACTCAGTTTTGAGTTCTGTAAATCCTTAAGAAAATATACTTTCACAGAGCAATTGGTGCAAACATATCTCAGGGTTTTATCACCTCGTCAGAAATTCTAGTTTAACCCAAGGATTCATAAACTTCATGAAAACTGTGTCTTCTTGAGGAACAGAGTTCTCCTTCAGATCTTTCAGATTTTCTTGACAGTAAGTTATGCTCTTTGAAAAGCTCCGTGGTAATTCAATAACACCAGGGGCTTACAAAAGAATCTTATAGTGTGTCTTTTATTCAAGATCTGTGCGTACCTTCTGAACTTGTGAGATTGCATTCATCAAATAATTCTACATTAGTACAAAATCCATGTCTCTTCGGAGGACTTACCAAGTAGAAACTTAGTCGCCAACTGCCATTTGTCCAAATCTATATGACCAACGTGTACTTGAATATATGCACTTTCACAAATGAGTTATCAGTGCTCTTTGTTTTTTCAAATGTAGCATATTAAGATATGGTATCAGGATGCTTTTGGCTGCAAATAAAGGAAAACAAGTCACAACTTAAATAATATAGAAAATTTATTATGTCACTTGAATGATACATAACAAGGCTCCAGAGTTAGTACATTCTGGGCTTGATGACATTATCAAAGACTTGAGTTCTTCCCATTTTCTACTCTGCCATCCTCAGAAAATCGGCTTTGTCCTCAGTCAAGCTCAGTGAAAATAGCTGCCACATTTTCAGGAGTGAGGAAACTTCACACAATTACTTTATATTTCACACACACACACACACTCACGAACTGAATAAATCTCATCATTTAAAAAACCCCAATATTATTGCCTTTTATATTTAACTGGTCACGATTATTTCACATCCGTATTCCTAAAATAAATACTTTGCAAGGGGAGTAGAGTAGCAAACTGGCTTAGATTAATCAGGATTTTCCCCTGGATTGGGGATAGGATCATCTTCCCTGAGCAAAATCTTGATTTCATTAATAAAAACAAAAATTGAAAAAAGAATGTGTCAGTTACTAGTGTCTTGACCCATCCTTTGAGCCCCATCAAAATACCTAACAAGTTGAGAGTCTCGAAGCAGCTTGGTTTATTTCCTTGACATTATTTATTTAGTAATACTGATTGAATGGCTACTTTGTGCCATACTCTCAACTAGCCATCTGACCTAACAATCCGACTGCATTAAAATAAACCAATCTGACTGCATTAACATAAACCTTTTGTTTACACGTAGAAATAGAAGGGAAAATTATATCTCAACTCAGTCTTTTTTCACATCAGGTGTAAGTCTCACGTGCAGAAATCACAGTAAAAGTTGTGAGCATGATGCCAAGAAAGCTAGAAATAGAGCCTTTCAAAGTGAGAGAAAGAGGCCTCCGTCTCTAAAAAACGTCTCAAAACGTCTTTTTGTTTCTTTCTTCGTGGTTTCCATATCTGTGGCAAGTGCCCCGCCTTCTGTTTCAACCAAAAGCTTCCCATTTCTGATCATCCGGTGGTTAAGTTGGATTAATTCATGTGGGATGGCAAATCTTATAAAACATTTTTGCCCAAAACCTCAGACAGGCTTAGATGGACTGTACTTGACTGCAGGCTCCACGAGGCAGCTTTTGGAACTGGGAAGGGAGAAGTACTGTATAAGGGCAGGAATCTAGGGAGAGCCTGTTCTCGCTGGCATTCTCCTGCGAGTGGAGCGAGAACATCCCAAGGCTTCCTGCCTAGCTCTTTCCTGCAATTAAAAACACTCTGTAACTCCCATAATTAGACTGGGCATGTTTCTTTTTCAACTATGAGGTCAGAATCATGGAATCCCTGAGATCATCCGGAAAACACAATTTATAAAAAAAGATATGAAAAGTGCTCTTTATCTTCAAAATAAACATATTTCATGTAAACAATTCTAGAAGGGAAAACACACAAGCTGGCTCCAAGTGTCCACAAGCATCTGACAGCTTAACTGAGAATAAACAATGATAGGTTACATATTATAGAAAGATATTAATACTTCTGAGGCAATTTACAATTTACCAACACAATTTGGAAAATACCAAATTCAATTCATGCAGTGGAAATTTACAGACTGTAAAAAAGATCAAGAAAGCTCTTTATGTTCTTGATATGAACAGATCTCTAAAATATATAGCTAAATGGAGAGGGAGGGGGAAAAGATCAGTTTAAAAAAGGTGTACAAAACAGTATGTACTTATCATTTCCCTATATATGCATAAATAAATTTTGAAAAATTAATTCTTATAAAAAATGAATCTATGGGGGAAAGCAAACATAGGCAGATGATGAACACAAAAGAAAGACTTCACTAAATAATTTGTTATATTTTGTTGGCATTTGTATCATGTAAATGTGCTACTTATGCGAAAATTGAATTAGAAAATTCTCAGACTTTAGCTTCCACAAAAATGGAGCATTTGTACATTTTCTTTTTTCTCACACTAAGTATAACTAAAAACTGTGGATATCTATGTATATAAAACCCTAATATGCAAATAGACCGAGTGGTGGAACAACCAATCAAACAACCGGTTGCTATGATGTGTGCTGACCACTAAGGGGCACACGTGGAACATGGCAGGCATTGGCAGCAGGAGGCAGAGCACGGAACATGGCGGGCATCGGCCGTGGCAGGATGGTGGAGTAGGTGAGCAGGGGTGCCAGCCCAAGGCAGGGCATCGGTCGCTGTCATCAGTGCGAGCCTCTGGTGGCTACTGAAAATTCTTTGCTCCCGTGCGTCATGGTCCCACACAGTACTTGCACCTGCTGCTGGCACCAGAGCTGCTGCTCACACCTGTTGCCAGCGCCCAGCGCCGGCCCCAATCGCTCAGCTCCGTCAGCGGGTGCGAACGGCAGCTGCTGGCCCCAATCTCCCCTGAGGGCTTCTCCACCTCCTCCTGCTCCTGAAGGGTGATTGGGGCAGCAGCAGCCACTCACACCCACTGATGGCACCGGCCCCAATTGTTCCATGCCATCAGAACTGTCAGCACATGGGAGTGGCAGCGGCAAGAGCAGGGCTGCTAGCAGACAGGGGACTGAGGGGCTTCAGTGGGAGGCTCCAGGCAGTGGTGCGGAGGGTGGGCCGAGACCCACCCCTGTGCCCACCGCAGCCTCGAGGCCCACAGTTCCTTTCAAGGTGCACGAATTTGTGCACTGGGCCCCTAGTTATATATAAAATAAATATAAGAAGACCTGAAAGATGGAGATAGGAAAGTGTACCAATTAGGGCAGAGTGATGTAAGGAGCCTAGACTTCTACTCCCACCCAGTGGAAACAAGGCACCCCTCACCCTCTCGCAGGGGTGGTCTCAGAGGAGAACTCATGGAGAGGCAGGACTCTCACCATCAATGAATGATTGGTAGTGTCTCTTATCAGCCCCCATTGTGTCAATGGACGACTTCTGGGGAGTAGCAATGAGGTATCTTTCTTCCTCCAAGCAAGGTGGACTCCACAGTGATCTAATGGGGTTCTTGAACTGTCACATCTACCCAGCAGTAACAAAACCCTCTCCTTCCCCTGGCATCAATGAAGACCTAGACTTCTATCTCCACTTGGCAATAAAAAGATGGCATCCCCTTCACCCGCCAGAGAGATGTCAGAAAACACCTGCTAAAACACAAGTTTTAAAATAAGACCCAAAGTCATATAACATAATTCTCAAAATATCCAGGTTTCCATTGAAAATCACTTGTCATGCCATAAACTAGGAAGATCTCAAACTGAATAAGGAAAAACAATCAAAAGACACAAATGCTGTTATGACTCAGATGTTAGAATGATCTGGTAAGTAGTTTAAAGCAGACATTATAAAACGTTTCAGCAATCAATTACATAGTTGAAATAAATTAAAAAGCATAAATATATCAACAAAACCTTAAAGAGCCTTTGTAAAGACTCAAAAGGCTTAACAAATAAAATATATTTCAAAGAACAAAATGAAAATGTTAAAGCTAAAAAAGATATGATAGTAAAGTAAAAAATTAATAAAATTCAATAATGGGCTCATTAACAGAATAGAAAGGAAGTAAAAGTCAGTGAATTTGAAGATACAACAATAGAAATTGCCCAATTGAAACAACAGAGAAAAAATAAATTAGAAACAAAAAGTGAATAGAAACTCAAGAACCAGTGGAACTATAACAAAGGATTTAACGATGGTCTCATTGAGTCCCTAAGAGAGAGGAGAAAGAGAGTGGGGCTGGAAAAGGATTCAAAGAAATATGGCTGAAATGTTCCCAAATTTGCCAACAGGCATAAACCTACCAATTCAAGAAGAAGAATAAATCCCAAATAGGATCAATCTAAAGAAATCCACACTGAGACATTAGACTACTAAATTTTAAACTCCTAAAAATTAGAGTAAAAAGAAGAAATATTAAAAGCAGAGAAATTAAAGCAATGCATTACCTATACGGGTAGGTAAAACCAGTGTAATGACAGCACATTTCTCATTAGAAATCATGGGTCAGAAGAGTATGTCGCAGCATTTTTCAAATACTGGAAGTACTGCCAACCCAGAATTCTAAATCCAATGCAACTGTCTTTTTAGAATAAAGGGGAAATCAAGACATTCTGAGATGAAAGGAAAGCTAAGAGCATTTGTCACTGGCAGAACTACCTTAAAAGAACATCCTAAAGGAATTCTCTAAACAGAAAGAATCTTGGAATATCAGGCAAAAGGAAGAACCCCTGAAGAGCAAAAATAGGGATAAATATAATAGACTTTCATTCTCCTCAGTTGAAGCAAAAATTATAATACTGTCTAATATGATTCGAAATTTATATATCTAATATGATTCAAAATTTATATAAATATTAAGATAATTACACTAAAAGGGTTGGAGGACTACAGAGGTAGGTAATGCTTGCACACCACTTAAATTGGTAAATTGTCAACACCTGTAACCTTGGATAAATTATGTATATATAATATACCTAGAGCAAGAACAACAACAACAAAAGAGAGGTATACAATAAGATATGCACAAAACACTATAGATAAATCAAAATAGAATTCTAAAAATGTTCATGTAGCCCGAGGAATACAGGGAAAAGTAAATGGGGAAATGAAACCATACAAAAACAAAATATAAATAAAATGGCAGGCTTGCTCTGAATATATCATAGTTACATTAAACATTAATTGTCTAAATATACCCATTAAAAGACAGAGGTTGGAAGATTAGGTTTAAGAGGAAAAACAAAACAAAACATGGCCCAACTTGTTGTCTACAAGAAACTCACTTCGTATGCATGGATTTATTTCTAGGTTCTCTATTGTGTTCCATTGTCCTGAGTGTCTGTTTTTACGACAGTACTATACTGTTTTGATGACGATAGCTTTGTAACATAGTCTGAAATCAGGAAGTGTGGTGTCTCCAACTCCGTTCATCATTTTTCAGTGTATTCTTAGGCAGAGGTTCTCAAAGTGTGGTTTCTCAGACCAGAGCATCAGAATTTGCCTTGTTAGAATGGCAAATTACCTAGCCCCTTGCCAGACCTATTGCATCAGAAACCCTGGGGTTGAGGCCCAGCCACCTGTGGTTTAACAAACCCTCCAGGTGATTTTGATACATGTTAAAGTTTGAGAACCACTGTCCTAATGAATGGGGAACAGACCACCTGCTTCAAAATCGTTGGGGTTAGTGGAATAGATGGATTTCTGGACCTGCCAGAGACCAGTTCCAGCATGACAGCAGGGCTGCATCTGGGAATGGCTGATGGCATTTCCCCAAACCTGAATAGGATACATTAAATTGATGGCTGCCAGACAGCTCAGGGCATCTTAATCTACATGTTATTGCCTCCTACTGGCCAAACACCTGAAAAGCCATAGGCTAATTCCCCCCAATCTGACAATGCTTGTGTATACCCTTTGAAGTGTATATCTCTGCCTCACTTCAGGACAAGCTGCGTTAATAAAAAGCATGGGGTCCTGGGACAAGGAGACTTTAGAGACCTAGGGACCTTAGAACTTAGATCTTAGTTTCCTTTAAACTAGGCCAGTGATGGCAAACCTTTTGAGCTCGGCGTGTCAGCATTTTGAAAAACCCTAACTTAACTCTGGTGCCGTGTCACATATAGAAATTTTTTGATGTTTGCAACCATAGTAAAACAAAGAGTTATATTTTTTATATTTATTTTATATATTTAAATGCCATTTAACAAAGAAAAATCAACCAAAAAAATGAGTTCACCTGTCACCTCTGACACGCGTGTCATAGGTTTGCCATCACTGAACTAGGCTCCTCTGACCCCCAAATGCTTTTCAAAATCATGCTTCATCTCTGGACTCTTTATTAATATACGCACAGCCTTCTCCAGATTGCTGAACCCTTCTTAATGCTGGAACAAGAACCCCAGCATGAACCCTGTCCTAAACCCACTGAGTCAGATCCCTGAGGTCAGAGGCAGCAACTCCAAGATATTCTCATTCCCACTGAAGTCTGAAAACCTGTACTCTACACCCTCTCTCTCAGAGATCTACTGCTAGGGCTTCAGTTATCATTTCTGCACAAATGGCCCCTAGAGGTCCAGGCTTAATTTTCAATTCCTAGTAGCATGTCCATAAAGTCAAATAGTATGATCCTTACTTCTCTTCTCCTTCCCTCAAATGACTTGTGACTTTTTATTCCTTTTCTTAGTCATTCAGGCCTAACTCTCATTAATCAGGCATTCTCTTTGTCAGATATAATTCCTCCTTTAATCACAAGTCTAAATGGTCCTATTGATTTTTGATTCATAACTTTTCTAAGTATCTTTTGCTTTTTATGGAGACTACTATTACTCTATTTCTTGGCTAGAAATGACATCACACATACTGTTAAAAACCTTTTCTGGGAAAACAGTACATATAATGCTAAGATGTTGTGTCATGAGTCAATTGGACTTGGGTATAAACTAGGAATTGTTGACTCCAGGGCTGAAATGCAGGTCTCAGCTTCCAATCCCAGTTTCTTTGCAGTAAGCCATGTCCTGTTATATGTCTGATTTTTGGGGTGGCTGCTCTTTCATTATTTGATGCAGAACAGAGTCTGGTATAAAACAAATCTATCTTGGACCACACCCCTGCATATTTAGTAATTGTAATACTAATTACATCTCAGAATATTCTTCCACAAAAAAATGTTAGCACAAATTATTAGTGACCAGAGCAGCCTTTTCAGCATTCAAATGTGTACTATTCATTGTCACTTAGAGCACTCTCAGTGCTGTGCCACCATCACTTCAATCTAGCTCTGCAAGGAAGCTAAAAGGAAAACGCAACAACCCTGTACCTATTAAACTATCACTCCCCCTTCCCCTTGCTCTTCCCTCCACACATGCACCCAGTCGCTGGAAACCACAACTCTGTTGTCTGTCTCTTATAGATGTGTCTATGATGGACATTTTCTAGAAATAGAACCATGCAATATGTGGCCTCTTGTGTCTGGTTTCGTTCCCTCAGCATGAAGTTTTCCAAGTTCACCCATGCTGTAGCATGTGTCTGTACTCCAAACCTTTTCATGGCTGAATAATATTCCCTTGTAAGGAGGCAACACATTTTGTTTATCTAGTCATCTGTTGGAGGACATTTATTTGGGTTGCTTTCATCTTTTGGCTATGGTGAATAGTGCTGCTATGAACATTTGGGTACAGTATTTGTTATGAATACCTGTTTTCAATGCTTTGGGGTATATACCTAGGAGTGGAATTGCTGAATTAAGTGGTCATTTTATGCTTAACTTTTTGAAGAAACTTCTAGCACTTTTGAGCAGAGTAGGTCTCTCCTTACTCTAACTGAAACCGGCTGGTGGCACCGAAAATGCTGAGCCCTGCCTCCTTTCTCATCCAGAGCCAGTCCTCCGGCAGCCCTGCCTTCTGGGGTGGCAGGCAAAGTGGCTGGGCCGGGGAAGAAAGCCAGGATGCTGTGCTAGGTTGCTCGGCTGTCGTAATAAAGCACCACAGACTGGGCCGCTTAAACAACAGAAATTTGTTTTCTCACAATTCTGGATCACAGCTCTCTCCTTGGCTTGTAGATGGCTGTCTTCTCCCACTGTCTCCAGACGGTCTTCCTTCTGTGCTTGTCTGTGCTCTTCTTATAAAGGACACAGTCATATTGGATTGGGGCCCATTCATGCCCTTAATAGAGCAGCCTAGTGCATGGTGATTCAAGGGGGAGGGGGAGTAAACTGCTTCATTGATGAACAGTTTTTTGAGGTGATGGGGAGAAAAGAATCTCATAAAAATATAAGAAAACGTATCCATGTGGAGTATTTTGCCGCATTCATGACATCACTGTAGCATTACCACAAAAGCACTCCATAATTTGGATAGCTTTCTCTTCATTACACCTCACTGCTGTTATTAAAATCATTGCATTCCGTGTTTCTTAGAGTCACAAATGTTTTGATGAAGGAAACATAGGGTAAGGAAGGTAAAGGGATTTGACTGAAGTAGTGCAGCTAGTTAGTGACAGTACGGAGATTATAAAAACCCACGCCTCCTGCCTGCCAGCCTTCTGCTTTATTGCTCGTCCTTCTTACACAGGCAGGAAACATGACCAGCCCTAGAGGACAGAGCGGACCGAGGGACAGGTCATCAGGTGAAGCTGGCCTAGTGAAGGACTGGACACTTGGAGCAAGGGAGAAAGGAAATGGCGTTGCTTAGGGCAAGTATAAGAATATAATTTGAGGGAGGGCAGTACCTAAATCTTCAACAGGTCTGCATTCAATTTCACAAAGTAAATAGACAAGACAACAAACCCAAATGACCTACCTTTTGTAAATTGAAAAGCTTTCTTTGCAATATTTGAACTTTACCCTAAAAACGCAAAGGCACTCCTTCACAGGATGTGACTGGGTATTTCATAGCCAGCGATGACTGCCACCAGCCCTCAGCTCTGTGCCGTGACCAATAGACTAAAATTAGATCAATGATTCGACCTTTCACAAATGGCCTCAAAGGGGTGATTACAGGTAGGCCAGGAAAGAATGTATGTCATGGAAAGATTATAATTATAGAGTTCCTCATAAATAATACGTTCTTTTTTCAAGTCTACAATTATGCCTAGAGTAACATCATCTAATCAATCACTAGATACTTTATTTCATTTTCCCCAGGTGTCCACAGATTTTGTTTTGCAAGGTTCTTCAGATTCCCAAATTGGATCCCTAAGGCGACTGTCTTTATCTTTCTCTCTGTGCTTTCTATGATCTCCTTCAGTGCAAAAAATATACAGGAGACCGTTGCTCCATGCCCCGCTGCAGACACTGTCAATAGCAAACAGGGTTCAGATTTTCAGTATCTCTGCCTATTCAGTGTCATACACACACACTCACACACACTTGCCAATAAATATGTTGCAACTGAAAATCTTTTCAGACGTGGTATGGGTTCTACACTTACAAGCCTGGACACCCTCTGAAGGCAAGTGTCTTAGGTGTTATTCCACTGATCCTCAGCTCTATGTGCTAGATGATGGTAGACCCAGGAGCCGGCATTAAACTCACCATTTCTCTTTCCACAGTTCATTGCATGTTGCCTGGGAACTAATCATCCCCATCCTGGTATGGTGAAGGAACACTGTGAGGCAAAGTGCAGAGGCAGGAAATTTGAAGGAATATTCCGTTGCTTTACTGGTCTTCAACCACCTACAATCCATATTAAATTTTGCTATTGGAGTTGGGTGCCTAAAATACAGACCTAGTCAACTGTGTCATTTCCAAGCTCAACCACTCTCAATAACTCCCCACTACTTACAGGATGAAGTCCCACCTCCTTACACACCGTTTTAGGTCCTGTTAGCCTAACATGAGTTCTTGTCTCACAAAATAATTACTTTGTCCCATCAGTGTTCTCCCCACACTCGCTATTTTCTCACTCACACCAACACGCACACACTCCTTTGCTTCTGCCCACACTGCACACATGTTATCTCTTCCATTTTCACCTGTGGGAGTCCTCTTCTTTCATGAGCTATCCCACCAGTTGGAAGTAATCTCATCCTTAGACATCCTCCCAAATCATGTCTGAGATCTTAGAATTTCTTATGTGACACCCTTCTTTCTAATATAAGCCAGTCTGTGCATCTGAGTCTGGGAAGCCCAGAGGGGGAGTATGTAGACCTCAGACCTGTGGGCTGAGGTGTCCTACACACATGGGAGGTACCTCAGAGCATGGGATGGACCCAAGAGTGGAAAAAACATTCAACTGTTTCTCTTCACACGAAGGGTTTATTTTAAATATGTAGGCACCTGGTATGTGGGCCTCTTGCTCTGGGCTCCCAAAATGTGAAGGGCAGGCACAAAGAGAATTGGGAGTTTTGAAAAAAATAGTAAACTCCCTGCTTCTGCGAGGACAGATTAGGCAACCACTTAGCTGGATTGTTTTTCTTCTTTTGCCTTTGAACTTTTTCAAATATAACTTCATGGGAACATGAAAAGCCAAGCTGGAATGTGGCATTCTCACACTCCTCTGTGGGCCATGCTAGATACGGCAGCATGAGCCCTGGGCCCTGGCTCCAGGCCCCTGGCTGTGGCTCTCTGTATTTTCTTTTCACTCTTGGCACTATCCCACACTATAAGTGTCCCATTTATATGTGCTCAGTATTGAAAAATTCACCTAAGGATAAAAAATACGTATAAATTCATCATTCTTAAAGATATACATTCACAAATGTTTAAGTTTGTTTCTCACGGTACAAAATTGGAAACAACTAAATAACTATTATTGGGGAGTTAAAGGAAGCATGTTATATCCAACCAATGGAATACTATGCTATAATTTTAAATTTATGTTTGATATAAAAATGTTCACATTATACATTAAATTAAAATGTTGGTTAAATGTATTATACATACTATAATCCTGGCTAAAGAACAAGTCACCCCAAGAAGTGCCTGTGTGGTGTGTGGATTGTTCTGAGCAAAAGGCAACTTTAGCCACAGACTCAGGGGAAGCCACCCCTAAACTTTTATTTGCTAACCATCGGCTCTTATCATCCTGAAATGAGGCTCTGAAGCCCACAGGGCATCTTACCTGGTCCCTACCTCAGAATGTCTGATATACCCATGCTCCCCTTCTGTCTTTGAACTGTCATGCATGTGGGACCTCTGGCTTTCTCATGTATGTGGGGTTCCCATACATATGCATGTATTAGATTTGTTTATTTTCTCTTGCGAAGCTGTCTCATGTGTATTTCATTATTAGGCCAGCCAGAATAACCTTGAAGATAGAGGAAAGTTTGTTCCTCCCCCACAATCCCATGCTTATAAAATGTATGCTTAACATTAAAAATGGTCACATTATATTGTTAAATTTAAAAGCTGTGTAGTATGCACATTGTGACCCCATGGTTGTTTATGGTATAGTGATAAAGGCACAGGCTTTGGGATTCATCAAACTTCCTTGGTTTCCCCACTTAACTATATCTGAGTATGTTTATTCATCTGTAAAATAAGGGTAGTCATATTTACTTCAGAGACTTTTATGAATACTTAAGGAGAGAATATATGTAGACTGCCTAGCATAGTACCTGGAAGATAAACGAATGACAATGTTATTGTATGTGGATTATATTTCACTTGATTCTCTCTCTCTCTTTCTCTCTCTCTCTCTCTCACACACACACACACACATTCAAAATACCTGAAATAAGATTGACTAAGAGGTTAACAAAGAATGTGATTCTGGGCAGTAGAATTTTGAGGTTATTTTGAATTTTTGTTTGTTTATTGCTTAGTATATTTTTTTAAATGTTTAATGATAAACTATTTTAGGTATTTATAAAGTATGTGTTTTTAAATAAATTAAAAATCATCATACACAGAGACTACTGTGATTGTTTAGATGTGGGGTCATGAATGTTTGATCTAGTGCTGTGGCAGTGGAAATGGAAAATGAGGGTAAAATGTGAAAAATACATTGCTTAGAAGTGAGTGAGTGTGGAAGGAAGGAACAAAGATGAAAGTAAGAGTAGTGGAAGAATTAACTTGGGAAAGCGGAGACTAATGTGAGAGCGGTGAAAATACCAGATTTGGTCATGAATACTGCATACTGGTTTGATTGAATGACAGAGAACCAGGAGGAAATTGTAATATGACTTGGCTGAGCATTGGAAACAGTGAGTTACTGAGAAGAATCAAATAATATACTATCAGAGAGAGAATCAGGTGGAATTTTCTAGAGAAAAGAATAGCTTGTTCACAGTGTTCTTTATTTATATTCTCTTTTGTTTGAAAACCCAGAATTATTTATTTTAGAAAATGTAAATTGGCATTAACGTAGGTTCTATAAATATATACACACACACACACACACACACACACACACATACATATATATGTTTGGAGAATATATGTAATAAGTAGTGCATATATGTACATATTACAATGTTAAGAGCTTTTAGTTGCTTCATTATTGTTTTTTCTGCCACAAGGAATTAACAATTTAATGTTCCCCCTTAGAGCAGGGGTGGGGAAGGTCCGGCCCACAGGCTATATCAGGCCCTCAAAATCGTTTTGTCTGGCCCTGCCAAGGCATTAGGGGTCAGTTAATTAAATGTTGACCAAATATAGCAGGCTAGTTTTTAAGTTGATCATTTTGTATGGCCTGTGAATGATGTTATAAGTACCCAAATGGCGCTTGGCAGAAAAAAAAGGTTCCCCACCCCTGCCTTAGAACATTCATAGTAACTTCACAGATTGAATATATTAAACTTTAAAAGTGCCAGCTGAATCCTGTTGAGCAATTTATGCAATGGGAAAATCTGAAAGAAGGCAGCTCTGTAAGGGGTTAGACTAAACTCTCTATTATCTGCTTTATGGATTACTTTCTTGGGGCCCGGATCATTAATTAGCATTTATCTTCTCTGACTTTCTCACTTGCTTATTCTTATTGGTATTCACAAACCAGTAGGCATTAAAAATGTGTCGGGGGTGGGGGAGGGAGAGGACAGAGGGTTTAGGTTGCTATCAAGAGAGGCTTTTATTTTAGAACTAGAACTGTTATTGTCATAATTAGCCAATTAATGTTAATAATAGGAAGAGAGCACAGGGAGGCCAGACGTTATAAGCATGGTCCTCTGGGCAGCTTCACCAGGAAGCTGCCGCTTCATGCCCCTCAGGAAACCTCTGATCCATTCCCTGCGATCACTGGGGGAGTGGATCCAACCAAGGGAGGGATGGGTGCATGCGCAGTGAACCCGGGGTGATGCAGGGGAGGTGCTTGCTTATCAGTCTAGCCTGGGGAACAATGGATTGGCTAGGGGGTGGGCCCGTCAGAAGCATGCCAAATCTTGGAAGGATAGAAATCCTCAGACAAAAAGTTCCCTCTCTCTTGCTCCCTTACTCTCTCTTGCTCTGTAACCCACACTCACCCGTACTTTCATGTGCCCTCTCTCCATGTGGCCTTAAGCAGCCCCATTGCCCATGGCCATGCAGACCCCATACATAATGGTCTGCAGCTGGGAACACAAGCTACCCTGGCTAGATGCTGGACTGGACTGGACTTTAATATGGAACAGAAACTCTGGGCAGTGGCCTTAAAGGTGGCCCTGCTGAAGACAAGATTGGGCTTTTTCCATGGTGGGACAGAAGGAGATAGGGCCTTGGAAGGGAACCCCCTTAATTTTAGACCATCAATAAAGCTTTCCATGATACCTCATCCTCCCGTGGGGGCCTCAGGAAAGTCTTTTCCCTGCAGCACCCCAAAAACTCCACTTCCATCAATAACAGAATTATTCTATGATCCTGCCGGTATTCCAATTAACCTACACAACTCCTTTAAAAGTGGTTAAACATGGCAAGCCGAGGGCAGCATAGATTCACTGGTTTGGTGGTGTGGTCATGATGTTCCTGGAGCCGAAGTTTGGGCTGAGCTTTCACTGAAACCCAGTTTTGCCCCTCCACCGGGTCTCCGCTGGGCTCCAAGGACAAGGATCAGAGCCACGGGGCCTGTTTTTCTTAGACCAGAGCTCCATTGTCGCCTCAGATTGACCTGCCACATGGTGCAGGGGCCGCTCACCCAGTCTGTCCCCAGAGGGTTGCTGTGAAGACATTGCTCTGGCTATAGGCCCAACCTCACCAGAAGGGACATTTAGGACAGGACTGCACAGCTTTCAGGGACAAAGGGGAACTTTTTAGCATGCAAGATAGTCCTTGCACAAAAATACTAATTTTTTAAAAAAACAATTTTTCTGCTACTCTTGCTAGGCATTCAAAAACATCACCAGCCCTAGCTGGTTTGGCTCTGTGGATAGAGCGTCGGCCTGCAGACTGAAGGGTCCTGGGTTCAATTCCAGTCCAGGGCATGAAAGGCGCACCGCCCGCCTCTCCGGGCGGTGCGGGGGGAGGAGTCTGGCCGCTGGGATCCCTCCACGCCCGCCGTAGGGCCTGGCCTCCCCGGAGCGGTCCGAGTCTCTGGACCGGCTGCGTGGTGGCCGGCGGCGGGCCGAGGGGTGGGGGCCTGGCGGCGACCGACCACGGGGGAGGTCATGGGAGCGGAAGGCCTAACCGCCTCGCTCTTTCCTCCCTTCCCCCGTGGTCGGCTCCCCGCTTGCCCGCGCTGAGGCCGAGGGTCCGTGCGGCCCTCAGGGCCCGGTCGGGGGGACCGGGGCCTGCGTGGGCCGACCGCCGGGCCCCATGTGGGGGGCATTGGCTCCCCGGCCCGCAGCGGGAGCCCAGTGCGGGCTGCCCCCCCCCCCCCCCCCCCCGGACCAGGCCCAGTGCAGCAGCGGCGGCAGTGGAGTGGGGCGCGTGCCCTGGCTCGGGGAGGCCCCATGGGCCGGGCCTGCTCCGAGCGGATGCCGCTCCTCCAGAGCTGGGCCGCTCCACCGGCCGCACCCCGTGTGCTGGGCCTGTGCCGCCCAGACGCGCTGGAGTCCCAGTCTGCCCGCAGGCCAACTGCGGGTGCTGTGCGGGGGGGCCATCCTGCCTTGTGGCGAGTTCGAGCGGCAGCAGCAGGAGCCGGACAAGGACTGCGCCCTCCATCTTGCCTTGGGTTCTCCATCTTGGGACAGAACCATGTGCACCCTCCATCTTGCCTTGGGTCTTCCATTTTGGGATGGGGCCATGTGCTTCCTCACGGGAAGAAGCCGCTGCTAGCCACACCCAGGATTTCTCTGGATTAACCAATGATGATCAAGGGAAGTGCACGCCATCACTATGACCACATCCTGTACCGACTCGCGCCTGGCCAATCGGCAGGGCCCACAGTGCCCTCTCCTGCTCCCACTCCATCCCCCTTTAAAACCCCCTGTCCCATCAGGCCTCGCTCTCTCGGCCACTGGACTTTCCGCTGTGTCGGTGGGTCTGGTGAACGGGGAGCGCAGGCCGGCTTGCATAATAAAGGACTCTTTGCTTTTGCATCGGACTGACTGGCTCCCTGGGGGTCTTGGGAACTTTGAAATCTGGGCACAACAGGCACATGCCCGGGTTGTGGACTCAACCCCCAGCAGGGGTTGTGCAGGAGGCAGCCCATCAATGATTCTCTCTCATCATTGATGTTTTCATCTCTTTTTCCTCTCTAAAATCAATAAAAATATATTTAAAAAACATCAACAGAGTATCAACAACTGTGTAATTCTGATCCGTTCATTAGCTGGCTGAGAAACACTGATAGTTCAGCCACCAGTGTTATTTTTATACATATACATACATGACGTGATCTACATTACATATAACAAAATATTTATAATACATGTGTGACTAAGCAACTGTCATATAGGTAGATATATATTTAAATGTTTGCCTAGTTATTTTAGAGTTTACAAATCCCTAGCTCAATGGCATAAAATTCCATTTTAATAAAAGGAAGCTGTCCACCCAGAATACACAGAGGGCCTGAGAATAGGTGTTAACAAACTCAAAATTCAACCCAGAATAGATACTCTGCCATATATGAACTACAGTTTTACAAAAGTATGGGCTACATTATCCTGTCAAAAAAGTATAAATTTATTTAAAAGTACTGCTGATATCATACTAGTTTTGTGTCCATTGTATAGTTTTTCAATCAAGATACTCAAAATGCAAGAATTTTATGAAAAATTCCACAAAATGTTTCTACATGAGGATGGGGTTTGTAAAATGATGGAAGTAAAGGTGATTTCAGTTTTCTTCTTTACACTTACCTTAACTTCCCAAGTTGTCTAAAATAAGCATGAGCCCTAGCTGGTTTGGCTCAGTGGATAGAGCATCAGCCTGCGAACTGAAAGGTCCCAGGTTCAATTCTGGTCAAGGGCACATGCCTGAGTTGTGGGCTTGATCCCCAGTGGGGGACTTGCAGGAGGCAGCCAATCCACGATTCTCTCTCATCATGGATGTTTCTCTCTCTCTCCCTCTTCCTTCCTCTCTGAAATCAATAAAAATATATTTTAAAAAATAAGCATGAGATACACTTGTTATAAGGGAAAACCATTTTTGCTCAAAAAACTTGGAAGCCAGTATGACAGGTATCAGGACTTAGGCGATGAAGCACATCAGGTGCAAAGATGGTTTGGTCTGAAGGTGTGCAGAGCAAATGGCCCAGCCCCGGAAACAAATCACCAAGATTTGGGGAGTAGGTAAGGCTTGAGAGGAATGTTTAAGGGAGGGAAAAGCTTCACAACAGGAGAAGTGAGAAGAGAGCATTTTCAGGAGATGAGGCAACGTGAACAAGGGCAGGGAGGGCTCTGCCTGGTGGGCCCAGGGCCGCCTGTGGAAATGGCAGGGCACACGTGCTCCTGTAGGAAAATAAGACACACGGCTCAGGAATGTCCCCGCTCAGAGCCGGGAGTGCACTCTGAACAGAGCTTTTAGAGAATGGACGTCCACTGGAGATGCTTTTACC
The DNA here is from genome assembly GCF_963259705.1 of Myotis daubentonii. NCBI lineage: Eukaryota > Metazoa > Chordata > Mammalia > Chiroptera > Vespertilionidae > Myotis > Myotis daubentonii. The sequence continues at coordinate 19,532,584 of NC_081848.1, read as the reverse complement.
CAGACAGAGACATATATTCATACTGAAAGGTCAATGGGACAAGAAAAAGGCAGCAAACAGCTCTAGCCTGGCCAGTGCGTCTCATAGGTGAGAGGTGAGGCAGACATTAACCTTCATGACTAAATCGCCTGCATGAAATACTCACAGGAAATTCCCAGGCACTTTGGGTTAAACTATACAACCTCTTGTTCTGCTGAAGGACCCTCCCCTTGCCAGAAGCCACCTGAGGCGGTTTCATCCACTGGAGCAGGCAATTCTGGGAGCTCTCTGGAGAGCAGAAGCCAGGAAGGTGTTCCAAGCTGGTGGTCCAGCCTGGAAAACAGATCAGAAAGGCGAGAGGGTATTACTGTGTCTCAGACAATAAACTCTGAGCCGACACTCTGAAAGAAAGCCAACTTTTCATTAGTGGTGGAGGAGGAGGTGGGGGTAGGGGTAGGGGAAGCCAGGCTTAGGATGAAATCATTTAAATCCAGCAATTGCCATTGAACCACCAAAGAGCCAGGCCAGTGTCACTCAGTGGTTGAGCATCGACCCATAAACCAAGAGGTCACTGGTTCGATTCCAGGTCAGGGCATATGCCCAAATTGTGGGCTTAATCCCCAATAGGGGGCACAATGGATGATGTTTCTTTCTCATCAATGTTTCTGTCCCTCTGTCCCTCTCCCTTCCTCTTTCCCTAAAAACCAATAAAAACATATTTTTAAAAAACATACCAAAGAACAGAAGTTAATTAATATCTATTTCCCATCACCTTCTCTTTTAACTTTATTCTCTTATTCATTCATACATTCAGAATGCATTTATTAAATATTAAATGTCACCCACAGAATACAGACCACTGGCTGGTCATGGGAATGGCTAATTAGAGAGATGCCTGGAAATAGTACTCCTCAATGACTTTATTTGTTAATTCTACTCCTTTCTCTATAACGGCAGCTTTAAATCACAAACATATCTGTGAAGTTCTATCACATAGACCAAGAGATTGCATCGCTGCTGGAATGCTTAAGAGGTATAATGAACATTAAAAAATAAAGTGTGACTCACACAGATTGATGACATATAGTGATGAAGTTAGGCACTGCTTCAGTTTTCAGGGAGAGAGAGAGAGAGAGAGAGAGAGAGAGAGAGAGAGAGAGAGAGAAGTCAACAAAACAGTTAAAGAGTCACATTCACATCATGTTCTATGTGACAGAGTCAGGAAGTGCACAGTCTGCAAAATACACCATGAAAACGTTTCTGTAAGAGGAAGCTGGATGTCTCAGTGAACCACAAAGGATTCAAGGTAAAGTCAAAAAAGAGGAGCACAGTACTGGACTTGGTACTTTTTAATGAAAGAGAATTTTTTTTTTTTTTTACTTGCTTAAGTGCTTCGCACCTGGTACGTCTTCAGATATTCGTTAAATAAAGAGGCCATATACCAAATGCATTTCATTACTTAAGCCCCTAGGAACTCGGGTGCAAGCAAAGGAAAGTAAATGCGAGACCCCCAAACTGACCAAAATTAAGTTTCTGCGATTGGGGGGAGTGGAGCTTACAGTGAAAAAATAAAGTTGAGTTTCTTGCCCCCTGACATTTGGGACTGAGAGTCCATCTGCTATAACATTTTCCCATATGTCATTTCGTTCACTCTTTACAGGAACCCTGTGAGAAAAGTATGACAGCTGTAATTACTACAGAAAAAAAAAGGAAGTTCGAGGATTCAAAACCAGAACTTGAGCCCTTGTCTCCTTCTAGCTATTGCCTGTTTTTGTCTTCTAGTCTTCCACTTCCTCCAGGAACCCAGCCTTCAGGGCACGGTTTTCTCTTCTGAATGTATGCTTTTTTCTCCCCGGCCTTGCCCAAGGTCTCAGTTCAAACCCCAAGATCTGGAAGAGAAAGGTGTTTTGACTTGGCTTGGCTCCCAAGGTTGCCCTTTCATAAGTAGGGAGGATTAGCCCTGAGCCATCTTGGAACATAAGTGTCATGGCCTAAAGGAGAGGCAGGAAGCCCCAGGAAACTGAGGGTTGGCTAGGCCATAAAACTAATTACAAGGTACAAAGAGGCATGGTGAGCTTGTCCTTGATTCTACCTACTATCCATATCCTTGGGGATTCATTCTGGAGAGCAGACCACAGCAGCCAACATCTCTAGGCAGTCAACCGACTGAAGGCATACAGGCTGCAGCATCAGAGTTTAAGAAATCCTGTTGGAAGCAGGACCCCAGCCAGAACCAGCAGGTGGAAATATAGAGATTAGGGTCCAGCCATGAAAATAAGACAACTGCTCTGAGCTTAGCATCCTGCCAGGTCCCCAGACACATGCATTGATATTCAGGACAGCGCTGCAGTCTAAGAGAATGCAAGGGGACTCAGTGGGGATCAAGTAGCTTGGACTGCATCCACACACTGTTCTTGACACATGACATTGGTCTTTCAACAACAGAATTCAAGTTACAAAATGAAAAACAGTGGCCAAAGCACACAAAAGAAACACAGAAAAACTATTGAGAAGATGGGGGCTCAAAAGTGGGAAAACTATAAGAACCCAAACAGGAAATAATTAGATATTGTCAAAAAGTGATAAATTGGGAAATATATATATATAGTATTTCAAATACAGAGGTGAATACCAGAAAAAACAATACAGTACAAATGGTTACCCCAGGGTGTGGAACTGGAGTATGGGATGTACATGGAATAAAACTGCTAGCTATTATTATGTGCCTTACAATATTATTTTTTAACTAGAGGCCCAGTGGGGTCCCTCAGCCTGGCTTACGCCCTCTCACAATCCAAGACCCCTCAGGAGATGTCAGAGAGCCAGCTTCAGCCCTATCCCTGCAGGCCAGGCCGAGGGACTCCACCTGTGCACGAATCCATGCACCGGGCCTCTAGTATGCATATAAGATTTTTGGTTAATCTCTTCCCACCCTCCCCCTCCCCCCTTCCCTCTGAGATTCATCAGTTTGTTTCATGTTTCCATTCCTGTGACCCCCCTGGTGGTCAGTGCACATCAAAGCTACTGGTTGAACAGTCAAACGGTTGGACGGTCACTTAGGCTTTTATAGAGAGAGATTGTGGTAAAATATACATAACATAAAATTTACCACTTTTAAGTGTACAATTCGGTGGCATTAAGTTCATTCATAATGCTGTGCAACCATCACCACTATCCATTTCCAGAACCTCCTCGCTGTCCCAAACAGAAGCTCTGTGCCCATCAAATAACTCTCCCTATCAGCGTCCCTCTTGTTCCCAGAACCTCTGGTCTACTTTTTGTCTCTATGAATTTGCTTTTCTGAGAGCCTCAATCAATGGAAGTATGCAATAGCTGTCCTCTTGTATCTGGCCTATTTCACTTAGCATAATGTTTTTATTTTCAGCGTCTATTTTATTAAACCTATTGGGCAAAGCTTTTTAGAGGATACAAAGGAGTAACAAGTTTTTGGCCCACTTGGAGCTTATAATTTAAGTAGGAAGACAGGTGATAGTTCTTGGCTAGGACTAGAGCAAGTCCTGTTTGGTGTTACAGTTGACAGCTCTATGGGATGCCCATCTGAGCAGCTGCCCATGCCCAGCACTGATTCATGTGGACAGTTTATGAAGACCTCTTATCTAGATATGATGGCAGGTGCAAGATTGGCATCCTCTGGTGGAGCTGGCTGACCTGAACAGTAAAAAAAGTGCAAATACTTATAGAAAGGTAAATGCTAAAGGTAATAAGAACTAATTGAAAATGCAGCCTGAACCTTCCAGGCAGCTTTCCTTCTCCAACAAGGGGCCCTGGCCGTGTCTCCCCAGGGTGCACGTGCTCCAATCATGGGAGGGCCTGTGCAATGCAGGCTGGACCCATGCTCTGAGGGGCCCTAATAGGTTTATCAGGTTTCCAAAGTGCCAGGTCATGTGGTCTGCATGTTTTGAGCAGTGAGGTTGTAGAGAGAGTGTCACCACACGACCCCGGGAGATGTACCTGAGATGGTAATACCTTCAACACAACACTGCACATGTGTCCTTACTTTCCATGGCACATGCTCTTTGGAGCGGGGCATTCTTTCTCACCTGACTGCAGCACCCACTTACTCAGATCCTCTCTGAGAATGGGAAGCAGGTTTGACAAGAGGTCAAAAGCTTCGCCAGTTTTGGTGATCTTTGATATAAATATGAAGTCATTGAGTTGTGCTGCCTTTTACGAATGCATTTGGTGGACCCTGGCCAGTGTGACCCAGTTGGTTGGAGAGTCCTCCCGTACACCAAAGAGTGTGGGTTCAATTCCCAGTCAGGGCACATACCTACCTGGGTTGCAGGTTTGATCCCCAGTTGATGCATAAAGGAGGCAACCAATGGATGTTTTTCTCATATCTCTCTCTCTCTCTCTCTCTCTCTCTCTCTCTCTCTCTCTCTCTCTCCTCTTCTTTCTTCTCTCTAAAATCAATAAAAACCATATCCTTAGGTGAGGATTAGAAAAAAAAATAAAAAAAGAATGTACTTGTTGGCAAGGGCAGGTTAATTCACTGCATGTACAAAAGAACTCTCTCCTACGACAACTGTTGGTTCTGGGGCTGCGGGCTGAGGTCAGGGTGCCGGCACAGTGGGCTCTGGCGAGGCCTCTTCCAGGCTGCAGATGGCCTTCCTGGTTGCATCCTCCAGATCACTGGCTTATTGTGAAAGGATATCACTTGCAAACAGCCAGAGGAAGAGGTACATCGGACAAGGTCTGTGGAAAGGGCAGGAAGCTTCCGTGTCCTCTCAGCACCACTCTCCCCACGCCTCCATGTGGTCACCAACCCAGCAGAGTGCTTCAGCATTCATCCCTGCTGCATACATCAGAGTTCCATTCCTCTTTATAGCTACATACTACTCCATTGTATGTACACATTGGTTTATTCACTTGTTGCTGGGCATTTGGATTGCTCCTACCTTTTGGCTAATGTGAAGGATGCTGGTGTACAAGTATCACTGAGTCCCAGCTTTCATTCTTTTTGTTAACATGTAAATACATTTCTTCATTAAAAAAAAATTTTTCAAAGGATAGTTAAGAAAAGGAGGAAGGAACTAAGGAATAAAGAAATAATAAAGAAAGAAACGAATGGGCTGAACCTTTAAGTGAAGGACCCAGGTTACCAGGTCAGAATGCCACAGTGAGCTGAGGAGAGCTGGCAGAGGTGACTCACACTCCTCACGGCCACAGCCCCTGACCTACACCCACAGTAAGCTGCTGACACCAAGAATGGGATAGGCTGTCTTGGTTCTGCATGTAGGCAAATAGGCATACCTACAAATTACTTAACCTCTATCACACTCACTTTTCTTATCTGGTAAATATTTGAATACCTTTTCTTTCTTCCCTCCTTTCTTTCTTCCCTCCTTTCTTTCTTCCCTCCTTTCTTTCTTTCTTCTCTCCTTTCTTTCTTTCTTTCTTTCTTTCTTTCTTTCTTTCTCTCTCTCTCTCTCTCTCTCTCTCTCTCTCTCTCTCTCTCTCTCTCTCTCTCTTTCTTTCTTTCTTTCTTTCTTTCTTTCTTCTTTCTTTGCCAAGCCTAAATTCAGCCCTCTCTGATATTTGTTACTTTCAATAACAACAAACATTAAGAAATTCTGTAGGCCTTTAAAACGCCTAGGTTCTAGAGATAAAGAAATGAATAAACATGACCCATGATGTTCATGAGGCTTACCCTTGGGGGCAGGGGGAAGATGGCCTTGGGTAACGATAAGTACAAGAATATGCATGCTGGGTTCAGTGGGCACATCACACAGGATGGTCTGATCTACTCAGAGCTGACATATATTACAATGAACATCAAGTTGTTTCTATCCAGTGTCTGTTCTGATGGGTTAGGGCCCATGCTGCCCATGTTAAGTTCTGTATTTTGAATACCACAGATTTCACCAGAATATTATTGAGAAAGATACCAGAGAAGGAACATGTGAGCAGAGTGTTGAAAGATCCGTGTCATTAGCCAGACAGGGAAGTCTGGGAGGATACTTGAGGATGGTGTTGGTGTTCTATGCGGTTGAACACAGGATCCAGGAACCAGGCTCATCCAACAAGGAGCTTAAAGACATAAGTAAGGGCCAAGAGTCCTTTATGAGCTTCCTCATGTGCCAAGAACTGAATCTTTTTCTAGAAAGTGCAGGGAAGCTTCACAAGTCTTTGACTGCAAGTTATGGAACTTCGGATGAAAGAGGAGGCCAATGAGGGCCTGCACAGGAGTTCAGGTGAGAGATGAGGAAACCATGTTACCACCAGAGAAGCAGCAATGATAGAAGCAATCTAAGAAACCCTGCGTAGAGTTCATCGGGTCTGGTCACTGCGAAGTCATTTTTTACATCGGCCATTGGTGAGGTGGAATATGTATTACTGAAGGCTGAACATTAAATGGCTCAAGGCCCATACCATGTATTCAACCCTGGGTCTCTTCTCCTCTTCAGAAATCTGCAAGTAGCTTCCATGTTTCCTACTAACCTTTCATTCTGAGGACCTGCTTGGGTTGAATCAGTTCAATTTATAGATCTTTTCACTATTCTGTGCATACTTTCACATGGAACCAAACTTCCACTCTCAATAAATTATCATCTGACTTACTCCCCTGCGAGACATTCCCAAAGCTCTGTTGAGGTGATGTGCTAAGCATTAAACTCAGCTTAGTCTTATCCGCAGGTTGTGTTAGTGACATTAGGGACGGAGAATTTGACCAGCCATATAACTCGGACCTTTTCCTTCTTCCCATCCACACATCACTAATATGTGGCATTTATGTATGTAAATAGCCGGCACCATGAGGTTTTAGTTATATGTCATAATACTGCTCACATCTCATCTACAGCAAAAGCCTTTGATTTCACACTTATCCTGGACGCCTGTAGACAAGCTTCACTCATACTCAATTTGACTACCCAAAGCAAAGCAATGGAACTCAGCGGCTCCCTGCCACCACAACCATTGTCACCTGTCTCAGGGTCTATCTTGGCCAGTCCAGGGAGCTTGTTATTAAGAGCCCTGGCAACCAGCTGACCTCAACCCTTTAGCAGCTTGGATAACCTGTCAAGGGTCTTGAAATTTCTGTTTGGGGCTTCCTTACATGGGAACAGAATAGCATGGGTATTTATTGTCCTATTCAGATCTAACAAATTCAGTGAAGGTCCTTAGGCAGAAGTGGCTACAAGTCATTTTAAGCTTTAAATTATGAATTTGATATTTTTTCTGTTATAAAATATAATTGTTCTAATGGATGTGTGTACAAGCTCAAAGGAGCATGAAAGAAGCTATGCAAGTTGGCTATACAAACCTTGACAAGCTGCCAGAGGAGCTGAGACTGAAAAGTGCATTGGCCATTTAGAGCAGAGGCAGCAGCAGTCAAGGGATTAGAGTTGAAATAATCATCATCATCTCTAACACTCACTGAGCACTCCGGGTCAGCCCTGTTCCAAGCATTTTAATGGAGTTAAAACTACTCAGTCCTCTGAACCACTATAGGAAGTCAGTACTATTTCGTCATCCTCATTTAACAGATGGGGAAATTGAGAGGCAAAGGTGTTTTGCAGCGAACTCACGGTCACCTATGTCATTTCTAGAGTCCAGGATTCAAATCTAGGCAATGAGAGTCCATTGAATCACAGTGAGTTCTTCCTCCTAGAACAAGATGATTGGGAGGCGGGGGGTGGAATGAGGGATCACTAAGGGGCTGGAGAACCAAGCACAGAAATAATAAAGATGAAGTTATATAGGTTTATCTTTATCTTTGGGGTTTTGTCATGCATAGGCTTCTTAGATTTTTTTTTTCCTTGTGATTCTTCGCAATTGTTTTAGAAAAAGGAAAGAGCACAGTTCAGGACTGATATGGAATGCTAGCAAGGAGAAAGTTTTCCTGTCACAAGTTGAGACCAGCCTGAGATGCGCATGGTGTAGAAGAATGACTGCTGGACCGGAGTTGGAAGACTCAGTGTTGAGAGCAAGCTCTGCCTTTTGGGAGAATCTCCTAAATCTCTGGCCCACAGCTTCCTCAAACAAAAAGTAAGGGAAGGAAAACCAAAATGTTAACTCCTGTGGCTGACAGCCTTTTTTAAAGAAAGTGTTTATTGGGCCAGTCCTGGGGGGGGGGGGGGGGGGTGAGAAGAGGGACCTGGGACATAAAATCTAAACCACCACCAGCAGCACCAGGTGGAAAAGGCAACATACTCACCCTTGTGGAGTTGGCCAACATTGTTCATACATCAAATTTGGGGGGAGGGGGTTGTAAGTTGTTTTGAAAGAATTAACAATGGCTGCAGATGAAGGGGGTGGGAGAGGATGAGGCAGGCGTGCTGGGTTAGGTGCAGAGTCCACAGGGAAGAAGTGCTGGCTGCTCCCTTGGATTGGTGGTGGGCAAGTTCATGTTTAAACAAAGAGGGGAGGCTCCTGGGGTTTGCTGGCGCCTGGCTGTTCTCTCTTTCAGATAATAGAGGGAAGAGCCACCGGGACGTTAATTCAAAGTTCCAACAGACACGCAGGAATGTGAACAATCTGTGTGCTGAACCCCAGCTACACAGATTAGCAGCCTCACTGCTCTCTTTCTCTCACTCTCCGGCCCACTGTAATTTCATCGAGAACATCTCGGAAATTTTTTTCTTGTCTGGTTGGAACTCAGTGGTCTCTGAAATCCCATCCAGTTCCATGTCCATGTGTCTCCTCCAGCTTGCCCTGGGACTTCTCTCCTTGCCCGCTGCCTGCCCAGTCTCTCATGTTTGTCTCTTCCTCCTCCTCCTCCCCGCTCCCTTTCTCCTTGCCTTCTGCAATCTCCCACTGTTCTGGCACCATCTGTTGTTTTCAGATGTCCTGATAGCTCAAGAATGTTTTTACATGGGAAGTTTCTCCCATATGGAATCAGGCTCTTCACAGGAAAGACACTTTATTAATAAAAAAAAAAATTATAAATGTATTCTTCCATCATGGTATTTTTTTCTTCAATCTCAATTTTTCTTCTTTATGGTATTTATGGTATTAGAAATAAACATCTGTATATAGAAAAGTTATAACTTAAGCAAGCAAGCCAGAAAAATGCATATACCTTTCTAGACTCATATATATTAACTATCTTTTATTTTCAAGTCCCAATTCCTGAGAAGTTTGCTAAAATCCTGTATTAATTATAAGCAGAGTTGCTTCTATAAAATTACAAGAGTTAAAGAAAAAGACAGGTAGAAAAAAAATGAGCAAAATAGAAGATAACATTATTTTGAAAGGGAACAGATCAAATTTTGGTTTTAGAAACTCAGGCCTCACTTTATTCCATATTCATTTTAGTCTTGTAAAAAATTAAACCTGTGCTGTGGTCATGCATGAATCCCCTGTCCCACTTCCAAGAAATGCACAGTCCAGTATAGATACAATCCCACTCCCTGTTTGCAAGTGCTGTGCTCTCCACGTTAGAGGAGTGTTCCTAAGCTAAAAGTCACCAAGCCTGTTGGTGCCCTAACCTTTTATGCAATTGGGATGAGAAAGAATCTAGAATTCTATTGTCTCTCTTGGTATTTCTCTATGGTTAACAAAACCCTGAGTCTGTATTATCTCTCTCTTGAGGGAAATAAATTCATCAGAACTACAGGACAAGGAACAGATCACAAGAACATTCCCATTTTACTCCTGTCTCCTGGAATAGGGGGGAAGCCCTGAACCTAAATGTCAGTAAAACATTCCTAGGCCCTTAGAGGAGAGGTGTTAGGTCCACATGTTTTCAGCTGAGCCTGAAAAATGTGTTTACCTAGAAACTTTCTATACAATTCTGACTGCTTCCCAGGAAGCAGGCTCCCTTCTCGCCACAGGGCTCCCTCCAGGGCCTGCCTGGTCTTGTCGGTCAGCTGCCTCCACATGTGAGCCACTCTTCCAGAGGCTTGTTTGTTTATGCTGGGATGCATCCTCAGCTTTCCCACTGGAAAGGCTGCCCTGCTCATGTGAAGCGGAGATTGCTGAGCGGCCCCTGACCTACAAGTCCACACAGTGTCCTCTCCCCAACACTTTCTTCGTAGAGCATTTGCTTTGTTTTCTTTTTACTTCCTGTCTTGCCTTCTCCCCTTGTGCCTGTTCTTTCTTTAGTCCCAAACATCCCCACCGATTCTCTCTGCTTTATCCAACTTCAATCCTGATATCAAGGGACCACCCCACTTCTCATGGTTAAAAGGAGCAAAAATGAATTCTCCCAGGTTCTTATATTTGTCTTATTTTCTCAGCCTTTCAAACCCACCCACCCCCCCCAAACAAAAAGAAAATGTATAAACTCCTCAAGGCCAGAAACAATGAATAAGCCCTTATTCAGCTTTACATCCCAGAAGCTCTTAGCACAATGACCTGCAATAGTAACTTGTGTTTAATTAGCTCTTGAATTGAATTTGGAGGCATTGGTTTGGCCAAATAATAAAATTCAGAATAAACATCATGCTATAAATTATAATCTGGTCCCTATAGTTCTACTCTTTCCGTAGTTATAACTGTCATTTGTACATAATGCACCATTTTCTAGGCTCCATTGCTGAAAATAGCCTTTTATACGCTAAGAGGTGAAAGGATTTAATGTTCATTTAGGGGGCCAAAATTTTCTACCATTTGGATGCCCGCAATGTCTTCAACATTAAAAAGCATAAAATCACCAGATATCCACAATACCAGGCACATCTTTCACAATTTAGCATTTCTAACATTGTGGTAAATTTTATAATTGATGCAGACATTTATTGTGGTAGTACTTGAATTTGTCACTCTACCCAGTAAATACTGATGTCAGCAGTAAGATTATGCTTGTTAGCCCTGGATTAATTTTTTCTAAAGAATGAAATTACATGTTACTGCATCATAAAATAACCAATGACGCGTCTTCCATTTAGTGCCAACAATTGTTTTCCGCATTTTCTAATTTTCTGAACTGTGCTGTGAACTGATATATATTGTTAGGGCACTTGCCAAGCTGAGTTCCTCCCAGAGCTACATTTAATATCTTATTTAATTCAGGGGTTGATCCAATGCCAGCAGCTGCGGCCTGTGACTACCTGTAACACTGAAACTAATTTAGCTAGAATCAATATCTTTTGCTTTTCATTCTCCAGAGAATTGTCAAAATTATGGGCATTCTACAAGTATATTAAGGTATTAAGACCTTGTTTTAGCCTCCTACTGATATGAAATAGATATCGTGGTACCTAGAATATTAAATTAAAAAATGGTAAAGGTATGTTTTAAAGATTTTATTTTTGTATTTAAAAATGCATTATTAAAAGACATTCCATTATCTTACTTGATAAGGAAATATGCAAATTATTAAGAAAATTATGACTACTTTTTTCAAAGAAAGAATGAGAGACATAACAAGTAACTCACCAGAGAAATATAACTGACCAATACATCTAGAAAAAAAAAAGTACAATATCACTATTCATCGAAAGCCAATTGCCACAACTGCCATTTTTCTTTCATTGGTTAAATTTCCCAATAATTTTTTTAATAATAGCTTTATTGAGACAAAGGCCACCATTTTAAAGTGCACAATTCAGTGGTTTCAGTATATTCATAGTGTTCTAAAACTAGCACCATGATCTAATTTTTGTACATTTCCATTGTCCCTAAGGAAACCACGTGCCCATTAGCACGTTCCTCATTCCCCACAACTCCAGGCCATCACTAATTTACATTCTGTCTCCATGGATTTGCCTGTTTTGGACATTTCATATAAATGAAATCATACTGTTACCATGTAGGGACCAGCCTGGAGCGGGTCTGCCTCAGGCCGGCCCGCAGTGTGTGTAGGAAAGATTTCACAATATGAGTCCAGGTGATTTTGAGAGTCATTTACTAAAGCTGGAAACAGTGACACAAAAGGAAGACTTAGGGTAGAAGAAGCTACAGGAGGGAGCCTAGGCGGTGCCCTGCTTTGGCTCTAGAAACGTTCAAGGAAGGCAGTGAGCCCAGGCAGGACTGCTGTTAGCTCACTGGAGTTGTAGCTGGGGCGTGCCCTTTGTCCCCACTGATTGCTGGGGAAAATGGGTTTCTTGAGGTGCCACTGGGATAAGAATTTCCGGAGGCCCCCTCAGGAGGAGGAGGTATTGCAGAAAGCTTTATTTCTGTGGAATGACACCCCTGAGTTTCCAAGGTCCCATGTCCCACTGAGGAAGAAATGTAGCTGTGGCTTCAGCAGAGCTAGGATCAAAGCCAGGGTCCAGGGTTTCCACTCCATGTGGGAGCACAGGCCAGGCCAGCAACAGGCTGGCTTCACTTGTGTTCCCTGCTGCAGCCCATCAGCCCATTGCATGTGGGGTCTGCAGGGCCACATGGCTTGGAGAGAACATGGAACAGGAACAAGAGAGCCCCATGAGCCAAGAGAGCTCCTTTGTCTAAGGTAGCGGTTCTCAACCTGTGGGTCGCGACCCCTTTGGGGGTCGAACGACCCTTTCACAGGGGTCGCCTAAGACCATCAGAAAACACATATATAATTACATATTGTTTTGTGATTAATCACAATGCTTTAATTATGTTCAATTTGTAACAATGAAAATACATCCTGCATATCTGATATTTACATGATGATTCATAACAGTAGCAAAATTACAGTTATGAAGTAGCAACGAAAATAATTTTATGGTTGGGGGTCACCACAACGTGAGGAACTGTATTAAAGGGTCACGGCGTTAGGAAGGTTGAGAAACACTGGTCTAGGGGATGATTCATTGCCATTTTAATGGGCTTGCAGTGCCCCTGCCCACTCTGGCCAATGATTTCTGTTCCCAGGTTTGACCAGCAGTAAGCACCCCCATTTTACTATTCACCACCCATCTTCCCCTTGGCCCAGTCCCTTCCCCCAGTGGTTTTCAGGGGATGGGTGGGTGGTTCTCTGGGGAGTGCTAAGTTGCAGGTTCCTGGTGAAACTGACCAAAGGGCCATGCCTATCATGTCTAGCTTCCCTCGTTACTCCTTTCCTGTTATTAATAACTAGCTAATTACAATGGTATCACTGACAAGTGAAGGCCACAATGATATAAGTGAGTCAAGGCGGGGCTACGGTTAGCTCACTGGGAAATCAGAGAAAAGAGGGGCCTGAGACCGGCTCAGCTAAGCCTGGGACAAGCTGACACTCCCTGCTGCTCCCCTGGTCACAAGTCTCATGGGGTCCCTTAGAGCAGGGGTCCTCAAACTTTTTAAACAGGGGGCCAGTTCACTGTCCCTCAGACCATTGGAGGGCCGGACTATAGTTTAAAAAAAAAAAACTATGATCAAATTCCTATGCACACTGCACATATCTTATTTTGAAGTAAAAAAACAAAACAGGAACAAATACAATATTTGTATTTGCATGTGGCCCGCGGGCCATAGTTTGAGGACCCCTGCCTTAGAGTTTAAGAAGAAGTAAAAAGTTCATGCCCAGAAAGGGGCATGGGCATGCTCTAGAGCAGTGGTTCTCAACCTTCTGGCCCTTTAAATACAGTTCCTCATGTTGTGACCCAACCATAAAATTATTTTCGTTGCTACTTCGTAACTGTAATGTTGCTACTGTTATGAATCATAATGTAAATATCTGATATGCAGGATGGTCTTAGGCGACCCCTGTGAAAGGGTCGTTCGACCACCAAAGGGGTTGCAACCCACAGGTTGAGAACCCCTGCTCTAGAGCAAGCATGTCAAACTCAAAGGCTAACACAGGCCAAATAAACAAGGTTTAAGTTTCTGTGGGCCACAAAAAAACAAAAGCTTCAGTTTTCATAGAAAGGTAAGTTTATTTCAATAGAGACATGCTGAATACAAAGGCCTGAAATAAATGAGTCATCATTAACATAAAATAATAGAACCTTTTAATAAAAATTAAAAATTTTCTTGAAAATTAACTTATCAAACACTGAATAACTGCACAAATTAATAAGCGTAACGCTAATAAACCTATTTTTCTTGTTCTCCGAAAGCGAAATATTTCCTGTTGCGCACACCAAACAAGTCAGTCCAAGACTAATGACGTGGCAGTCAGCTGCTAAAATATTCGCTGCTAGTATTAGTGGAGAGAAATGGTGCGCCTTTGCATAAGGCACGTAAGAGAAATGAATGCAACACGATTATAGTAATCAGTCATTAGAGAACGTTGTAGTTCGTTATTAATAATTTTGTTAACAGGATATTATAAAAATTAAGCTGCAAAATTTTTATTAAAACATTTCTTACAAACCATTATATTGGCCGGGCTACAAAAATATTCGTTGTGGGCTGCATGCTGCCCACAGGCTGTGAGTTTGACATGCTTGCTCTAGTGAGCCTCACTGAGTCTTTGTTCTGAGGGCTTTTTTTATCTTTTTTTGTGTGTGTGGGTGAGACTCTTAGGGGAGGGTTTCAGCAGAATATTCATCAGCTTTCCAGGTGCATTTTTAATATGCTGATGCATTGAAATGAGGGTATAGGGGAGTTTTGGATTATTCTTTGGTCTGTTTTACTTTGATCTTGGGTCTATCTGGGTTTAATGGGGTTTTTGTTACTTGTTCCCATCACTTCATCTATCCTTGGGTTTAACTGGCACAAGCAGTATTAATTGGGTCTCTGTTCTCTATTTCCCTGACCAGGGTAATTTAAGCTATGTATTCTCTGGTTAGGGAGGGAAGGTATAAACTATTCGCTCTCAAATGTCCTTGACTGGGGAAGATAAGGTCTTGTGATTCACTTGTTGGCTGTAAATTGTTCAAATTGTTTGACCTTATTTAATTTCCTTGTCTCAGTTTCCCCATTCCATTTGCCCAGGAATTTATATAGCTTCTTACTATCCTGCCACAATACAGCATGTGATCTTTTGTGACTGACTTTTTTCACTAAGCACAGTGTGTTTGAGGTTCAGATTCACCCATGTTGTAAGCATGTAGTAGTATCAACATTTCATCCTTTTCATTGTTTCGGCAACGTTCTAGTGACATTAAACTCGTCAACATTGCTTTTGGGGCAATATATTGGGGTTTTTTTTTAAGAACATTGTAGGGGCAATATGGCAAACCAGGTTATAAAAAAATAAAATTTTTTTAAATACATAACTTTCACCCGGAATTCCAGTTCCAGGAAATTACTCCAAAGAAACAGTGATGGATGCGCTCACAAATCTGCCTGCAGGGGTATTGTTTGCAGTGCTGAACTTGCTAAGGAAATGCAACATGGAGCAACAGTGTGTGCAGCAATGGTGGGTACGTTTGATAAACCTGATGTGGTGATATTGTGGGATACTCTGCAGCCATTTGGAATGATGTTGGAGACTGTGCTGTCGGAACTTGCGTGAAGTGCCCCGGAACTCTGATGTTGCCATCTTGTGCACTACAGTCCCTTTTCTAATTAAGTCATCTCGGTTATGCTTCCCCCCCCCCCCCAAATTTAATGTAAAGCCTGAATACATAATAGATAAAAGTGTCATGCTGCTTTAAAAAATTAGTGTTGTCCTGGCAGGTGTGCTAAATGGTTAGAGCTCAGCCTTCGCACTTAAGTGTCATGGATTCAATTTCTGGTTAAGGACACATACCTGGGTTGCAGGTTTAATCCCAACCCTGGTCAGGGCACATTCAGGAGACAACCAATGGATATGTCTCTCTCACATTGATATTTCTCTCTCTCTCTCTCTCTCTCTCTCTCTCTCTCTCTCTCTCTCTCTCCTTCCTTCTTTCTCATCCCCACCCCCTTCCACTCTCTCTAAAAATCAGTGGACTAGCTATCCTCAGGTGAGGATTCAAAACAAAAAAAGATTAGTTTTAAAACAAGTCTTATAAATGAATTTTTAAAATTATAGAAAGATGAGTGATACGACCTTCAGTGTGCATATTTATTTATTTATTTATTTATATTTATATGGCAAATATGTCAAGAAAAATTTCAACTTTTTCTTAACTGTATTATTCAAACATAAAGCACACTATGTTTCTTTTTAAAAAACAAACAAACAACAACACATGTCTTTTCTTTTGTCCATTATAAAAAAGCTCCTTAGTTTATTGCTCTCAAGAACTAAACTATAGTATTACTTCTATTTTGAATCAACCGGCTATACTTCAGCATTCTCCTTCATGTTCTAGCTAATCATAAAGTTTTATTTAGTGGGGCTCATAGGTAAATAAGTTTCTCTTGCTATTCCATAAAGTAGTTTGTACACACATCCTAAAGGGAACTTGGTCTGCAGAGCCCAGTGCTGTACTTTGGCAATGTCAAAGCTTTTTTTGTCTCTTAAAACAATCAAAAACACAAAAAGAGGTTAAAGCAGATTCCAAAATCATGCCTGACAATGAAAATTCAGGCAGCTCTTAGTTGTTGTGGATAGTCAGACTATTCTCTGTATCTATAAAAATATGGAACACCTATATTTTTCAGCAATGAAATATTTACTCAATCAGCTGGATCTTATCAAGTACCTTGATGTTGGATATTTGAACTCCAGACTCACTCTTTTTTTTCTATTATAAATTATAAGTATACTGGAGGCCCGATGCACAAAATTCATGCAAGAGTAGACCTTCTTTCCTCAGGCTGCTGGCACTGGCTTCCCTCTGGCTCCTGGGACCTGGGCTTCCCTTGCAGCCTCAGCTTTGTCCAGAAGGTTATCTGGAAGGACGTCTGGTCTAATTAGCATATTAAGCTTTTATTATTATAGATGAGCAATATTTCACTACTCTTCATCAGTACAACACACACTAAAAAAGTAACTCTCTACTCCTCAACTCAGGCAATACTCACCATTAATTAAATTGCTAGTTAATGACAGCTACTGCAAAAAAATCCTAAACCAGCAAATGATGTTAAAGAGAAAACCACAGACCAAAAATGGAGTCACTTGTGCTAAAGGCCATGATGCCAAACTTAGACTTAATACTTGACCTAATTGCAGTCAATACCTGCCCTAATTGCAGTTTCTATCTTCTCCAGGAATGTAATCTTAATCTGTTTGTCTAGAATTTCCTAGTCAGTACAGTAAGGTAATCTATCACATGACTCTCTCCATCTCCCAAAGGGCTTATATCATTTTTTAAATTGTAGATTCCTTATTGTAGTTCATAATATACATATTTACTTATTTAATAGTTACCAAAAGCAGATACACAATTATATAATTTATAAAAGATTGTGTAAATGGAAAATTCAATAACATTCAAAGGAATTGTGTTCATGAACTATATTTCATTCACATTTGCTTTTCTGAGTTAATATAGACATGATGAGAACTTAGCAGAGTTACTAGCAAATAGTAATGACTCAACATTAATGCCTCCATTATTAAATCTCTTATTAGACTCTTACTTATGAATGCTATGAGCCTAACACTTTGTGCTGACACAAAAGCAGGCAATAATTTTTGCTGCCACAGAATTTGCCATTTATTAAGGGAATAGATGTTTATCCAAAACTACGCAAAAAAAACTAAATTTACCATAGTAGCAAGTCCCATGAAGGAAAGGCACACAGTGCTATCAGAATGTAAAGTAAGGGAGCTGAGCTGTTTTGGAAGGCCAGGGGAAGGCTCCTGGAGGAAGTGATGTTTGAGCTGAGAGTGAAAGCATGAGTAGGAGTCAGAAGACCAAAATTGTGAGAAAGGGCTCCCAATAGCATATTTGGTTCCGTGGAGGTCGGTGAGACTTCATAAAAACACAGAAGAAAAACAGATGAATTTAAGAAACATTTAAATAGTAAAATCCTTGAGAGGAATTCATGGATTGGATATGGAGGAAGAAAGAAAACAAGTTGTCAAAAGATGATTCCTAAAACCTGGCAGACGCCGCCTTGACCAAATGATCAAAGTTAACATCATCAGGAATGAACGAATTGACTGGAAATAACCCAACCACTTTTGTGATATTTTTATGCAATAAATGGTGCAGGGGAAACTGGATATATATCAATGTAAGAAAGTATTTGGAACCGTAACTATATACTCTATACAAAAAAAAAGAAGAAAAAAAGACTCAAAATGGGTTAAAGAACTAAAAATAAGACCTAAAACCATAAAACTCCTAGAAGAAAACAGCTTCAGGACATTGGATTTGGCAATGATTTCTTGAAAATGACCCCAAAAGCACAGACAACAAGAGAAAAATATACAAACTACATCAAACTTAAAAACTTTTGTATGTCAAAGAAAGCAATCAACAGAGTGAGGAGTCAATCTATAGAATAGAAGAAAATATTTGCAAGTCATTATGTCTGATAAGGGTTAATATCCAGAACATATAAGGAACTCCTACAGTTCAACAATAGAAAACCAAAAATCCCATTTAAAATGGGCAAAGACTTGAATAATAGATAATTCTCTGAAGAATATACACAAATGGACAATAAGAATATCAAAAAATGCTCAATATCGCTAATCATAAGAAAAAGGCAAATCAAAACCACAAAGACGTATCACCTCACATCTTTTAGGATGGATACTGAAAAGAACAAGAAATAAGAAGTGCTTGTAAGGATGTAATTGGAACACTTGTACACTGTTTTGGGGAATGTAAAATGATATAGCCATTAAAGAAAATAGTATGGAAGTTTCTCAAAAAATTCAAAATAGAATTATGATATGATCAGCAATCCCACTTCTGGGAATATATCCAACAGAATTTAAAGCAGGATTTTGAAGAGATCTTTGTACACTCATTAATTGTAGCATTATTCAAAATATCCAAGAGCTAGAACGACCAAATGTCCATCAATGAATAACTGGATAAAGAAAAGGTGGTATAGACATACAACAGAATATTATGCAGCCTCAAGAAAGAAAAAGGAAATCCTGTCACATGCTACAACATGGATAAATCCTCTTGGATATTATGCTAAGTGAAATAATCCAGTCACAAATGGACTATACTGAATGATTTTATTCATATGAAGTATATAAAGTAGTCAAAATGATAGAGACAGAAAGCAGAAAGATGGATGACAAGGGTTAGGGAAAGAAGAAAAGGAATGAGTGCTTAATGGGTAGAATTGCAGTTATGCCAGATGAAAAAGTTCTAGAGATCTGCTATACAACAGCATGACTATACTTACACTATTGAACTGTACGCTTAAAAACAGTTAAGTGTAGCCCTGGTCGGTGTTGGTTGGGCATCTCCTTGTGCACCAAAGGATTGCTGACTCAATTCCCAGTCAGGGCACATGCCTGAGTTGCAGCCTCGATCCCTAGTGGGGAACGAGCAGAAGGCAGTTGATCGATTATCTCCATTCCTCTCTCTGAAAAAAATCAATAAATAATCTTAAAAAAAAAAACATCAAAAAATGGTTAGGGAATAAATTTTATGTTTTATTATTTTACCACAATAAAAACAATAACTGATATATAGTCTTCAAAAATATCAATGTATATTAAATACAAAAAAAGCTCCAGAAGTAGTGCAGATTAAAGGAAACTAAACAGAAATGACAACCGAATACAATACATGATCTTGGATTTTCTTTTTATAAAGGCTATTAGTAAGGCCTGAGAGAAAATCTGAATAAGATTTGTGAATTAGATAATAATATTGCAGTAATGGTAATTTCCTGATTTTGAAAATATACTTTTTTTGTTGTTGTTAATCCTCACCCAAAGATATTTTTCCATTGATTTTTAGAGAGAGTGGAAGGGAGGAGGAAAGACACACAGAGAGAAAAATCGATGTAAGAAAGACACATCTATTAGTTGCCTTCCACACAAGCCCTGACCAGATCCTGGGAACGAGCCTGAAACTGAGGTATGTGCCCTTGACAGAAATCAAACATGGGATTCTTCAGTCCAGGGGGCCAACGCTCTGTCCACTGAGTCAAAAAGACTAGGGTGATAATATACTATTTAATGTAAAAATGTCTGTGGTTTTAGGAACTAATAACTGGAATATTTAAGGGTGAATCAGTATAGAACTTACTCTGACAGGGGAAAAATGTGTGTGTGTGTATGTGTGTGTGTGTGTGTGTGTGTGTACAGAGAAAGAGAAAGAGCAAATGTAGTAAATAGTTAACATTTGGAGAATGTGAGGAACAGTTATCCAGGAATATTTTTGTAGTATTCCTAATTCTTTGTCTTGTCCAACCAGATGTAATTCACTGAAGTGAGGGTTACCATAAAGGATTTCACTCTGTGCCTGCCCTGCTATAACTGGTTCTGCGGCTTTCCATTCCCACCAAACACATGCTTCCTTTTCCATTTCCATCAAACACATGATTTGATATGTTGAGGACCTTGGACTTTTGTAAAGGGGCTGGGGGCTGGGGACTCAAACAACCAATGTGATTGGTGTTGCCAACACACTGCGCTTTCTGTGGGACGCTGGTCTGCAGACTTTGGATGGCTTCCGTGTTTTGATTTGGCTTTCAGGTGGCTCACTGTTGCTGTTCATGCATGCGTTAGGCAATGTCCTGATCTTCAGTTCTCTATCTGATGCCTACCAGGCACCCAGTTATAAGTGGATTAAATGAGCTCATCGGAGGTCATATCCTGTTCCTCTCCTCCATTCCACTCGAATCCTAGGCACCCTCTTCTATTTCTGCAGGAGCTGGGTATAGAGTGATGTCTTTGTGCCTCTAATCTTGGTCCAATTCTATTATATTTAAAACCGATGTTCTGTTTCCTTCAATGCAAATTCTAATTCTTGATTTTTTAAAAAATATCTATCTGGAGACCAGAAGAGAATTTTAGGCTATAGTTAAAATTTTGAGTAATGTTTTATAGTTGATAATTGAAGCTTTTGTTTTGAATAAGTTTGTCTAAGAAAAGAGCAGAATGTGAAGACTAGAGGGTCTTGAGGATCTCCTAATATTTAATATATTAAACATTTAACTACTTATTAAACTATAGGCATATATATTTTAATATTAAAATTGAGTTCTTTTTGTTGTTGTTGTTAATCCTCACCCGAGGATATTTTTCCCATTGATTTTTTAGAGAGAGTGGAAAGGAGGGAAGGAAAGAGAAAGGGAAGAGGGAGAGAGAGAGAGAGAGAGAAATATGGATGTGAGAGAGAAACATTGATTAGTTGCCTCCCATAGGTGTCCATCCGGGGCTGGGGATGAAACCTGCAAACTACGTACATGCCCTTTGACTAAGAATTGAACCTGAGACCCTTCAGTGAGTGGGCCATGCTCTAACCACTGAGCAACGGACCAGGGCTTGAGGTCTTGTTTTTATGACACTTACAGTCCTTTCCAACCTAGAGAGTCTATGATTTCATGAGTTACTTTTGGATTACCTGAAAATTATTTTTCACTCTTTAATTTATTAAACAAATAAACCATAGCAATCAGTTCTACTGACATAATGACTTTTCCTGATTATTGTACAGTGGACAGTTGCTATAAATCTCATTAAATTACAGAAAAAGTACACTGTGCTGTGATAATGGCAAATTAAGAGCATTAACTGGGGGACAAGGGATAACTTTAACTTTATTTTTTCTTATCACAAAAGTAAAAAAAAATAATTATTGGAAAAGAAGTCAGAAATGCAGACTATTATAAAGGAGAAAATAAAAATCAACCATAATTCCACTGCCAGAAATAACCTCCCAATATTGCACCTAATAGCAATGCAGAAAGGTACGTATATATACGATATACTATATGGACATAATATATAGATATTTATTGTGGTATCATCATAGTAAAAATTTTAAAAAGACCCCATATCTGGGGGACTCATTAAATAAATCATGTGCCATCCATGTAAGGGAATATCATGTTAGAAAGTGTAAGTTATTTCCTTGAGTTGGCACTTTATCAACTGCAGGGGATACTTTAATTGTGATGGCACTTGGCATTCCATGCCATGGGTTGCTAGCGATCTCTTTGAATTTAGCATTGCATTCAAGATTAAAGACGTGATTTAGCCAATCTCAAATTCCATCTTTATGAGGTTGGCCGGGCACTTTGGTTACTAAGTATAGAATCCGTCTGAGTTGAAACAAGAAAACGAAAACCCTAGTAGGCATTTCAAAAGAGTTTTTATTAATTTATCTGTTGGAATTGATTAAATAGTTATTTTAGAATTTATAATGTGGAAAGAGGACAGGGAGGTAACATAGAGGCAGCAATTTCAGGAAGACCCCTCACTTCAATGCCAAGGGGTACAAAGAGAAAAGGGTGGGGTAATTGGCACCTAAAGCTTGGAAGCAAGGACCCACTGAGCTGGGACTGAGGTCTCTGAGAAGAAAATGCTACCCAGCTGGTGATGGGAACTCGGGAGCTCAAAGGAAGGGCCTGTGAAGGGGGAACATTAATGCTTGTTGTTGTTGTTTTTTAATTTTATACATTTCTTGTGTTGACTAAATGAGAGTACACATGTGAAGCTCTTAGCTATTATTACTGGTGGGAGGTAATGTAGGCCAGTAATTAAGTCAGACTGCCTGGGTTCAAATCTCATTTCTAAGAATTACTAGCTGTCATACAAAGTATCTTTGCTTTCTTGTTATCATGATGACTGTAAAATTCATTGGAATTTTCTAAATCCTACTAGACTATCAAATTGTAATATTTATGATAAGATGGCTATATATTGTCCAAACAACCCTAAAATGTAAGTAGTATTCTTTTTCCCATTTCACAAATTAGAAAACTGAGGAATAGTGAGGTCTAATAATTTTCCTAAGACTACATAGCTCATAAGTGGTAGAACTTGTGTTGAATCAGGATCCTCAATAGCACATCACCATCTAGCACATTATATATTTTGACTATTTATCTCCCCCTGCCCACTAGGATATATCCTCCATGAGAATGGCTATTCATTTGTTTGTTTGCTCACTGCTACTTTCCTGCTCTTTGAAGAAAGCGTGGCACATAATAGGCATTAAATAAATATTTGTTGAATGGATATGAACCAAGCCCAGACTCCAAAAAGGAACAACTATACATACATCTCACTTTGCAATGGCCGCAATGTTGAGAAATGATAGAGCAGGTATTATTTTGTCTGCATTTGGTACGCAAAACAATTTTAAAGTGGTAAAATAATTCATTAAGTCACATACATGGAAAACCCTTAGACTCTGGATTATCAGCATGTGGGAAGAGCTCAGGAGATTTATCTCAGTGCAGTGGCGGATGCAATGGCGTGAGCGCACTCCGCCTATACAAGCTTCCTCGGCACACCGGGAAGTGGCAGCGCCCGCCTGAGTAAGCCCCCTAGAGCCCCTACATAGTACCCTATCTTTCCTACCATTGGTTGCCCTAAGGATGGTGTAAACTTCTAATTGGTCTGGAATGTTATATATGTCCCTGTACTTAAACAATAAAGTTCATACTGCGTCTTGAACCGGTCTCCGGAGTCGGGCATGCTTCGTTAGGACTCCGTCGGCCTCACGCCCGCGGGACCCCCTGCCTCATCAGCCCACTGCTCTATTCTATACTTTTAATTTGGGACAGAAAGTCAAAAGAGAGAATCAGAGACAGTGCAAAAAGGAGGAGATAGGCTCATGATGCATCTTTGTGAGCTCAGCGTACTCTGTGGGCCAGAGTTTGAAGTCCTATAGGCCAGGAGTGGGCAACCCCTGGCACGCGTGCCAAACATGGCACGACAGTAACTTTTGCTGGCACGCGAAACCCTCTCTTATAATCTTCCATTTACAATTTTTTTCTTAATATCAACTTTTTTTTTTCAGATAAATTCAGTGTAGGTGCATCTTAGATAAATAATTTTATATAACAAGTTATCTTAAAGACCATAGACATGATTGACAAGAGAGGGGAAGAGCAATTTCTATGCCTCTGCCTTAACTCTCCCTGCCTTCCTAGATCCAACCAGTGTTTTCGTTTCATCCACATACGCTTGTGAATCTTTGTTCTCAGTGATGAATTTTGTTAAGTCTCGTAATAGGAGTAGCCTGACGGATGAAAGTAGTAGCTCGTGCATATCTCTGAAGGCCACGAAATATAAACCTGATGTAAAATCTCTGTCATCAGTGATGCAGCAGAAAAAGACCCACTGATAATATCAAACGGACTCATAAAGTTTTCTGTCGGATTATCAGTGTACATGTATACATTAAAAAATAAATGTAGTTTTCATCATCATATACTGTGTTTTTGTCGCTCGAATGAATTTTATTATTTCTTCAAGGTTCTTCACATATGTACACCTTAAGAGATATCAAGTAGGCATAACATGTTCTCAAAAAGTTAGGGTTGGTTGGCACACAGAAGAATTTTGAGTCAGAGATTTTGGTGGTTTTGGCACACACTCACAAAAAGTTTGCCCACCCCTGATATAGGCTGACTGCTATGGAAAATGCTGTGGTGGGAATGAGGAGATGTGTCACTGCTACAGTTGCCGCAGAGGAAATGTCAACCTAGCTTCATCGCTGATCTGAATAGTCTTAAAGATGTAGTTTCAACTCTAAGTCAAAATTACTTAGTCAAATTTCCTGTGGTTCTTTCCAGAAATCGTGAATAAAAACTTTATTTGAAAACCATGGGAACAAGACAAAAACTGAGTCTAGTCAAGTTCCCCAGATAGCAACAGGAGTATAATTACTAGTTAAATAGTCAAAGGCTTCAAAGCAGCACTTAGAGAAATAAGTGGTTAAACACAACCCGGCGATTGTACTTGGCACTTCACAGGGTTTTGGCAATCTCAATTAATTAGTGTTTATAAGTTAGCATGAGATCATTGGATAAATAGTAGATAATAATAATTAAGCATTATTACATAAAATACATTATTACATATAAGCTCTCATGAAAATTGCTAAAATTAAAAAAAAAGAAGCCAAGTGGCAAAGCCCCTGAAAATAATTTTAACATATATATAGCTTCTTTAGTCTGAGCTCTGAAAGAGGTTTGAATTGGTTAACTGACAAGAAACGTTGAAATATCTGGGGGGGGGGGGGGGGTGAAATAGAAGCCCACAGAGATAGAGGACAGCTAGAAATAAACATCATTTTCCTTGATGCCAATCTTTATGTTCATCTGGAGCAAAGACTCCAGAGTCATAATTGAGGCAAGAGCGACCCACCAAACAAGACAATAAAGAAACAGGTTTGTAGCTGTTGAAAGATCTAGTTGATAGCAATAGGCACACGTTTTGTTTGCAAAACCTAGCGGGCGCTTGTTCTTAAAATAGCTGCTTCCACTGGGAAAGAAGTCAGTCACTTTGTTTTCACCTAAGTTGGAAACAAACGCCAGTGTCAGCATGTTTGTTTGAGCCTCGGGCTGGGAAGGTTTTCCAATTTTCTAAAATCGAACGCAGTCTTCTCAGTATAGCTCTAAGATGGTGTAGAGCGTGAATCGGGATGGTATGGCTGTCACCCAACTGCCCAGTTCCTCAAACAATCCCCATTACACACAAGCTCTTCTCCTTGCATCCCTCAGGAAATAGAGAAACGTCTCTGTTTTCGAACCGGTGAAATACCAAGAAGCCTGGGAGAGTTTATTGTTTGTCAGTCCACAGTGATGTGTACAAATGCTGGCCAGCACTGTGTTCCAACCCGGATCAGGAGCCTTCTTTCCTTGCCTGAAACGTGTGAGTTGAAGGTCTGTGAATTGAGGGAAGCACTGAGCAACAGGTGAGCATATTGTCAGGCCCCTCTGCCAATGCTTTTCCCTTCAGCCCTTTCCAGCTGTGCCACTTGCTGTATTCATCAGCCAGTTCCTAGGTGCCTGGCTGAGCAGTCCGGCTTCAGGCAGCAAGCAAGTCTCTGGCTGTAAGAATGTAAGGGAGTAACTTTCTGGAGGTAAGAATAGAAGGAGAATGCAACTGAGAAGTCAAAACTGAGATGGAAATGATAAACGTTTTAACCTTTGTCACTGTTGGTTTTTCTCCCTTCTGATATTGAAAACAAAAATTGACCTGAGCCTGGCTGGTGTGACTCAGTGGTTGAGCGTCGACCTCTGAACCAGGAGGTCATGGTTCAATTCCCCGTCAGGATACATGCCTGGGTTTCAGGCTCAACCCCCAGTTAGGGGTGTGCAAGAGGCAGCCGATCAATGATTCTCTCTCATCACTGATGTTTCTCTCTCTTTCTCTCCTTTCCTCTCTGAAATCAACAAAAATAGATTTTTTAAAAATTGGCCTGATTTCCACAAGAAGAGCTATCATAGTCTACCATTAGCTACTGAATAGTAAGATATTTTAGAAGTATTTTGGAAACACTGATAAAAGATAAAATAACCAAGATTAGTATGAGAAGCCCACTCCTTATGTAAAGTTATATTCACTTGGCATCTTTACACACAGCATGGGATCCATGTATTTCTCCCACCCCACCCCCCAAAGGACTGTTAAATTTTAGTTTACTTTAAATACAGGCCACAGTTTTAAATTCTCATGCGCCTGATTTTCTTAACACCAAAAACATTGTCCCATCTTCACAGTAAAAAGCCACAAGACTATTTTAAGTACTAGGCTATCTTTTTGAGAAGCCTCTTAATTATATGGTTAAAAAGCTTTTATTGCTTATGGAATATTTCTAAGTTATGGTCATTTTTTTTCCTCAGTCAGACCTCAAGATATATGATACATGAATTTGCTCCACTAAAACTATATACTTACAATTTCTCTTGGTCTGATTATTTAATAAGGTTTTCCGTAAAGTCTATCTCATTTTTCAACATTGTAAGCCCACTTCAGGCAGTTGCTTTTTTCTCTCTCTCTCATTCCAATCTAATATTGGTGTCCTTGTCTATTATTTTCTTCAGAAAACTATCAATGACTTTCTCAGTTGTTATTCAACTGCATTCTAAATTTTTTGAAGTGGTATCTTGATGCTTCTGAAGCTTGTTAAGAAACTTTATAAAGCTAAAAAGTTAATAATGAAATTATATGATGATCAAGATGTTAAATTTGAATATTTAAATAGTTCTTGATAACTAGGCTTTGGAGATCCTAAGATTTGGGGGAGAACAAGCCACTGTGTTATTTCTTGTCTCTAGGAACAGAGAATACAAGTCAGGTGTATACACTTAGGTTTTTGACTAGACACTGCTTGACCTCTTGCCTTCTGAGCTTCCCCTGTGACCAGGCCTGCATGAAGCTATCTTTTAACAAAGAGCTGCTTTCTTAACCTGGTTCTGCCCTTTCCCCTGTGTCATTTTGACCCAACTTTCTACCATCCCACCTAGATATCTCAGAAGAATATTAATGGAGAAAGTGAGATAAATGCAATAGTACTTTTTAAAGCAATGTACTATATTTTAAGGGGTTTTATTTTTTTTCTGGTGTTGTTATTTTTCAATTTTGTTTTAAAATGATATCAACAGCCGAAACCGGTTTGGCTCGGTGGATAGAGCATCGGCTTGCAGACTGAAAGGTCCCAGGTTCGATTCCGGTCAAGGGCATGTACTTGGGTTGCGGGCACATCCCCAGTAGGAGATGTGCAGGAGGCAGCTGATCGATGTTCCTCTCTCATCAATGTTTCTAACTCTCTATCTCTCTCCCTTCCTCTTTGTAAAAAATCAATAAAATATATTAAAAATAAATAAATAAATAAATAAAATGATATCAACAGGCCTTAGCTGGTTTTTCTCAGTGGTTAGAGCATCGGCTTGTGTACTGAAGGGTCCTGGGTTCGATTCCGGTCAAGGGCACATGCCTGGGTTGTGGGCTCGATCCCCAGTAGGGAACGTGCAAGAGGCAGCTGATCGATGATTCCCTCTCATCACTAATGTTTATGTCTCTTTCTCCCTCTCTCTTCCTCTCTGAAATCAATAAAAATATATTTAAAAATAAAATAAAATGATACCAACAGTAAAACTTGCAATTATAATTATTTTTTTACAACTATTTACAGTAACTAGAAAAGTTACAACAAAATAGTTCTACATTTTGGTGTTTCTTTTCTACAGTGTTGTTCTATATTTAAAATGAGGTTTGTTGTCATCTTTAACCACTTGAAAATGTTCCAGATTTCATCCTATGTCATAAAGTGAGCCAAATTACTCTTTTACTTTGAGATGGGAATTTTATATGCCAACTTATGTGTCCCTTCGAAAGAGGAGGACTTTTTAAAGTGGTTAATGTGTTCCTTTATCTGAAGATCAGCAAGAGGAACAAAATAGATTAGATTTAGTGCAGCTGTTTACTAGCAGAATGAATTTTGGCAAAAACAATCCTCCAGAGCCTACAAAATAGGAAAAATAATACTTCCTATAGTGTTTATGATACCATAGGGGACATCTATTGTCAAATTCCTAGTTATTCATTTATTCCCTCAGGGAACTGAACCTCCCTACCCCCTATAGTTCTGACACACTGGTTATTTTTGAGAGACTCACCAGACTCTTGACCACAACCGTTAGCAAGTGATGATAACCTGGCCAATGAGCGTATCACAACCCTCTTTCTACTGTGATTTGTCCCAGAGATGGGCACATGATCTACAAAGGGTCCATTGGAGTCCTTACAACTTATCTTGGTTTGATATTTGGTAAAGTTTTCCATAAAGTCTAACTCACTGACACACAGAGAACCTCCCCTCTAAGGTAGCAATCACTAAGAAATATGTGAAGCCAAAACTAACTCACTTTGAGCTCTCAGAGAGAAAGTCTGAACTGAGAGTTATAGTGCTAGAGGTAGACATAGCAAACACCTTAATCCTGCCATGTTTAAAGCCATATCTACCCCTGAAGTTTACAATTAAGTTCTCACCCTCCAAAAAAAGATTCCCCTTTAATGCTTACACTAGTTCAGGTTGGTTTTTGTCACT
This sequence comes from Myotis daubentonii, assembly GCF_963259705.1. NCBI lineage: Eukaryota > Metazoa > Chordata > Mammalia > Chiroptera > Vespertilionidae > Myotis > Myotis daubentonii. Next base: position 19,503,992 of record NC_081848.1, on the reverse strand, counting down.
TGCAACTGAAAGGGTTCTGACTATACAGAGGATTAAGTGAGACAAATCATACAAAGCATAAAGAGCTGTACACTAAGATTTAGCTATCACTCAAGAAATACCATGCCAGCTCCCAAAATTATGAGTAAAATTGGTATCAGAGAAATACAGTCAAGACTGCACCTGGTGGAGTCACTTGATAAATGTGAATATACTAATTACATGACCTCCAAGCAGATCCCGTAACCAAAAGTAAAGAGAGCACTTTCCTCCTGCAGGATACTTTTGAGTTTCTGGCAATAACATGTGGGGAAAGACAATACAGACTGAGCTCTGATAAACCACACTACACGATGAAATTTCAAAAGCTGCCCGAAAAAGCAATCATTGAGATATACTGTCTACCACAAAATTGCTCCTATTCCCTCAAATAATGTTGTATAAACATGTTTTAGTTTTCAGTGTGAATATTCAGAGAACACAAACTGCTCTGATATTTTGTATTTTTGTCTCTTCTCTGACTATGATGGCTTTCCCCGCCTCCAAGTATTAAATTGGGTTGCTACCTTAAAAGGCAAAAATTGGTGACTATATTTGTCCCTGTTGAAACAGGGAATAAACAAACAGCTGTGGTTCGTGCGTAGGCCTTTAAGATGTTCAGAATGCAGCTTGTGGTTTAGATATCTATCTCAAAAATGGGTTTCCCAGGAGAGGAATCCAATTAGTAATGAGCACAGTTTACAGGTAGAACAAGGACACCAAGGAAAATTAGCTGGGAGGTAGCTCAATTCCTTCGTAAGTACAACACAAGGCACGAAATACATGGTGATGTTAAATAACCCTCCTCTGATATGTCGGCTGGACAATTTTCTGACACATCAGAAAATAAATAGGGCAAATCTGTTTTTAGTCTGTGTGTTTTCCTCTTTATCAAATGGAAAATGACCTGCAATTTTGTCCCAAGGTCCTGTGTGTGAATCACAGAAGACGGTATTGACGCAATAACAACAATGTCATGATTACTTTAGCTCAATAGAATGAATATTTGAACACACATTCATTGTGTCAGCAGCTGGTTAGAGAGTAGGCATACAAACCAATTAATACTCTATTCCCAATGAGAAAAATCAGCTGTGGAAACATAACATATAAAATGTATACAAGAGAAGTTTCTCTACTTGGCCATGTGGAGGAGGAGGGTTCTGATACAACATCTTTTGACGCCTAATCAAGTGCTCTTTCCACTGTACCATGGATTTCATATTGCACGTGTCTACATTTATCTGTTCCTTCCCTGATGAGATCAGATCAACAAACAGAATGTTGTGTATTACGTAGCTCCATGAAGCCCATACAAGACATAAAGCTTGCTGAGAGGAAATAGTGGGTACCTCTCCCTGGGGATGGCTAGGAAACCTTCTGAAGGAAGTAATTCTGGATAAGGTTTTGAAAATGATTTTTTTTTCTTGGATGGTATATTAGGATTCTCCAGAGAAACAGTACCAATACGATATATATGGAGATTTATTATAGGATTTGGCTCATGTGACTGGGAGGCTGAGAAGTCCTGAATTTGTCTTACAATTTGCAGTCTGTAAGCTGGGAAGCCAGATGAGCCTGTGATGTCATTCAGTCTGAGTCCAGGGTCTGAAAGGGAGGAAGGGATGGAGGGGGAGAAAGGGGGGCAATGGTGTAATTCTTAACAGAGTCCAAGGGCAGGAGAAGATGAATGTCCCAGCTCAAACAGAGAAAGCAGGTCCACCCTCCTCCAATTTTTTTTTTCTATTTAAGCCCTCAATAGATTAGATGATGTCCACCCACGCTGGGAAGGGCCATCTGCTTTTCTCAGTTCACCAATTTACATGCCAATTTCTTCCCAAAACACCCTCACAGACACACCCATAACTATATTTTACCAGCTCTCTGAGCATCTTAGCCCCATAAAATTAGCCATCACAGATAGGGATGGGCATTCCAGGAAGAGGGGTCTAGGAAGAATAATAAAATCATGAGTTTGGCATATGGTTTCATACTGCTAGAGAGTAAAATAAGTAACTCTGAAGGAGTTGGAAGAGAAATGGCCTTCTTAGATTGTTTATTCTAAGTAGAGAAATGCTCAGTTGGAACCATAAATGAATTATTTTTTTCTCCAAAACCACTGAGCTATACAACATTTTATGGCTTTTAGGGTCAAAAGAATCTTGTTCTGATCATAAAGTGGCAGCAGCTATGCATGTGAAATAAAAATCTAGTTCTGTACTTTGCCAACCCTCTTTTGTCCATCAGAGCTATTCTCTCAAACAGTATTTGTGTAGTGCTACAGTCATATTTGTACATCAGGGACAGATTGGATGGAACCAATTCTGTGTCCCCATCTCCTCATCCTAACCCCAACCCCACACTGTCCATCATCCTAGTTAGTTCAGTGAGGGTCTGTCTATACATAGGCCAGAAACTCAGTCTCGTTATCAAAAAAAGCCAAATGTACTTCAGGCTTTGTCCTCTTCGTAAAGGCAAAGAACTTCGCTCTGTCTTCCAGCTCCAGTGAAGGTGCTAACTGAAACCCAATGGCAAAACCAAAGCATGAAGACTCTCTGGGCTACAGAATTTATCCTGCATAACTCAAAGTTGAAAGTTAGCCACAACTCCAATTCACCCACAATATTTAACCATACTTTGGCTGGGGGTTTGAGTAAAGATTTTTCAGTTTTCCATTCTATTTTTAGTCCTGATGATGCATCAACCAAAATGTAACCACAACGTTCTTTTCACGTTATTTGAAAACTCTCTAAGCTTTGACCTCAACAATTAGGTTTCTGGAAAATTAGCAAAAATACAGACTTCAACAGATTCTTCTAGATTCTCTAGAAGGCTTTTGAATTACCATATTGAAATCAAATTACATGTAGAAGAATATTACAATTATTTTATACTCTGAACTTTTTTCACCCATGAATGTGAACATGTGATATGTTGATATACTCTTCCTGTCTAGGAACCAAGTTTTACATCATTCATACATTCAGAAAACATTTATTGAGCAACTATGTTATGCCAAGCACTGACCAAGGACAAAGAAGACCTTTGATCTTAGAAGACACAGTGAACAAATCAAGCAAACACACACACTCAAGTGTCAGCGAAGTGTTAAAGGTCTTATGAAAGAAATTAGTATAATACACAGTTTCAGTATAAAGTTGACTATGGGTCTCTGAAAAGGAGCCATCGGGAAAAGTAGCTGTTTACTAAGTGGACATTGTAGGGTGGTAAGGGTGACAAGAAATTAAGGAAGGTCACTCCAGGCAGAGGTGACAACAGGAGCAAAGGCAAAGAGACATAACTTGGCTTAGCCCAGTGTTTCTCAAAACTGTGTCTTATTTAGACCTATTATAAAGGGATAAATTTCTCTTATACCCTAGGGCCGTGGTTGGCAAACCGCGGCTCGCTAGCCACAAACGGCTCTTTGGCCCCTGGAGTGTGGCTCTTCCACAAAATGCCACGTGTGGACGCGCAGGTACAGTGCAACTGAAACTTCGTGGCCCATGCACAGAAGTCGGTATTTTGTGGAAGAGCTGGTATTTTATGGAAGAACCACACTCAAGGGGCCAAAGAGCCGCATGTGGCTCACGAGCCGCGGTTTGCCGAGCCACAGTTTGCCGACCACTGCCTAGGGTTTATAAAATTGTTTTCTTAACTATGTAGAAACATAATCCTAACGGTAAATCCTAATGTTTGTAGCTATTATATAATTATAAAACCAAAACAGATGGACAAAATAATTATAAAATATATACAAAACTAATATCATTCCAAATAACAATATCAATTTAATGGCATGAGTAATATTTCTTGCTGAAATCATATTGCCATGATTGCTATGACTCTTTTGAGTTTATCATGCCTATACTCTTTTGTGCTAAATAATGATTCCATTTTTTAAATCCTCACCCGAGGATAGATTTTTAGAGTGAAGGAAAGGTGTATGTGAGAGAAACATCAATGTGAGAGAGAAACATTGATTTGCAATCTAGGTATGTGCCCTGACCTTTTGGTGCATGAAACAATGCTCCAACCACTGAGCCACCAGGCCAGGGTTATTCAAGTCTTTCATTGCCTTTTTTTTTTTTTTTGCTAGAAACATTTCCAGATCTTTATTCATATAGCAAGCTGTGACATCACTTGGTCTTCATTTGTAATGCATATGTTATTTAAAATATTAAGTCTGCCTCTTTCCTTTATTTTTTAGTCCTTGACGATGGGACAATTTTGTGATAGTACTCAATTAGAAAGTGATATCATCCTCATCTTTACTGCACAAAATGTAGTGCACAGAATAGAAGCATTGCTGTCACCTAGGAGCTTATTAGAAATGCCTTGGGCCGCACAGGACTTACTGAACAGAGTCAGCCCCTTAAGATCTCTAGATGATTCTATGTGTAACCTAAGTTTGAAAACCACTTATCTAAATGATTCAAAATATACTTGCTGTGCCCTAGCCGGTTTGGCTCAGTGGATGGAGCATTGGCCTGTGGACCGAAAGGTCCCAAGTTTGATTCTGGTCAAGGGCATGTACCTGGGTTGCAGGCACATCCCCAGCAGGAGGTGTGCAGGAGGCAGCTGATTGATGTTTCTCTCTCATCGATGTTTTTCTAACTCTCTATCCCTCTCCCTTCCTCTCTGTAAAAAATCAATAAAAAATATATATTTAAAAATATATATATACTGTTGTATTTTTCAAAATCATCAAAATTAAAACAGAAAACTTCTCATAGAGACCTCTTGAACTTCTGATGATCCATCTCACTAGCCCATTAGGGGAATTTAAAGAAATTGAGCTTGACTCAAGCATAATCTCAGGAGCAAAAGACCTGACAATCAATAAGGTTGGAGAGATAACAGAAACTGGTTTGGCAAACTAAGGAGTTTGGACTCTAGCCATTAATCAATGAGGAACGGCTGAAGGATTTTAAGCCCTGGAGAGAATGATGAGACTTGTTTTTTCAGAAAGATTACTCTGGCCGCAATCATGGATTAGAGAATGGCTGACTGGAGCCATGGAGACAAGTTAAGAGCTTATTTTAATTGCCAGGCAATGAGAGCTGACTTATTGCTGAAGCTGGGGCTGGACAGGAGAGGGTGGACACCAGAGATATCAGGGATGTGTCCTGGTGACTGATTGCATATTAAGTTTCTTTCTCAGCTAACTAAGGCAGAAATTGCAATTTGAAGAGCAGGTTTAGGAAAAAGGATGAAGTGTAGCAAAGTATACACATTGACCTTGTAGTATAAGCATGTCAAACTCAAAGGCTAACAAGGGCCAAATAAACGAGGCATGCGGCCCGCGGCCCACGAGTTTGACGTGCTTGTTGTAGTACCTTTGGAATAGCCATGGTAGGGATATCCAGTGGGCAGCAATGACAAGGGGTTTGCTTGGAGATGTGGATTTGGGAGCCATGAAAGCAATTACAAGAAGAATCAGCAGGGAAAGACTTATGGAAAAGATATAGAATTTTAAATTAGTGCCTTACTTTGCCATATAATAACACCTTTAAACAGGTTATTGGTGTTTATGAAATATCTACTTCAGTTTTATTCTCTTGACCAAAACTGCGAACAGCAAACAGCACCAACTGTTACTGGCAAAGTTAGACTTCAGTCAGTGAGTTCAACTAAGAAATAATTTGGAGCCAAGAACTCAAAGACTGGTCAAAGTTTACTTAGAAAGTCACGGAAGTAGAGGAAGTCAGCCAGCTGGGCTGCATGGACTCAGGAAACAAGTTATAGAGGCAAAGGAAGGACCCTTGGAGTTGGGAGAAAGAAAGCAAAGGCATGTGCCTTGCGGGAAGAAAGGGGAGGAAAGACAAGGGCCTCCTCAGAGCTCCCACTGGGTCCTTCGTCTTATAAGTTTTTATCTGTTTCCTAAAGGTGGGGACTTTAGCAGAGGTCTCAGGTGAGGATCTCAGTAGAATATTCATCAGCTTTCCAGGTGTGTCCTTTCAGGGTCACAGTTGGCACCTGAGTAGGTGTCATTAGTCATCACAGCTGGTCCTGATGTCAGCCATGGTATTGCTCCTCCCCCCCCCAACCCCCCTCACCCCCCACCCCTCGACCTTGCTGCTTTTCTGGTTCTGGTGCTGACAAACAACCGAGGCCTAGAGGCCTAGATGTTATCTCTAGTTTGACCAAAACTCTATCTCTGTGGTCAACAGACCCGAAGCTTTGTTATAGGATTACATGATGCTCATCAGAGCCTCATTGTCCTGAGGGCCTAATGCTTAAGGGAGCGGTGGTGCAAGGGCTTGCATAGGAGTCATATGAGGCTCTTCTCTGGCCCCCCTTTTCCTCTTAGAGGGTCTACATCAGTGGTTCTCAACCTTCCTAATACCGTGACCCTTTAATACAGTTCCTCATGGTGTGGTGACCCCCAATTTAATTGTTACAAATTGAACATAATTAAAGCATAGTGATTAATCACAAAAACAATATGTCATTATATATGTGTTTTCCGATGGTCTTAGGCAATCCCTGTGAAAGGGTCGTTCGACCCCCAAAGGGGCCGCGACCCACAGGTTGAGAACGCTGGTCTACATGCTAGGGTAGGAAAAGTCAGGAAAGGGTCTGAACCGTATGATCAGCACTATGAAAGGTCAGGGGGTCTAAACTGCATGACCAGTGATACGCTAGGGAAGGAAAGGTCACCCTGGAGGCTAGGTCCCAGCCTACAATGCTTGTGTTCCCAGGTTTGCCGTTGCAAAACACTTCACGCTTTTCACCCTGATGACCTGTAACTGGCTTATTGTTCCTACTCTGCTCATGTTTCTCTAACTGCCTCCTATATAAAAAACTACATGGCACTTTCCATATTGTCACAGTTAAGAGTCCTGCCTCGTACACTAACAGGAAGAATCATATTTTTTAAAGAAATGATTTAGCTACTAATTGTTTTACTCATCTTTGAAGATGGTCTGACACAGCTTAGAAGAGAACTGTGATATTTTTTTTCTTGCTTGAGAAGAAAATATTCTAATGTTAGGTATCACTTTGTCCTACTTTAGAGAAGCCTCATCAACAACAGTCTCCTTTGTATATAAGTAAGCTCTCTGGAAGGGCAGAAAACAATTATCATAATATCTCACCAATAGGTCCTGAGGCCTGTACACAGCTTCTGAGAATGCTACGAAACAGCCCTTCACGTTTCCTGTTGAGTCATCATCAGTCCCTTGGAGTCCACCTGAGACAGAGGAATGCCCTGGAAGTCCCTCCTCTCTGTTCTTCCTCTCTTGACAAACATGCTCTTTCGCTATTTTGGTCCCCGTTTCATTCCCTCTTCAGCTGTCCCAGTCCCAGCATGAAAGGCACAGTCAGGCCATGCGGGTCCTGAGTTACCTTCCTCCTTCTGAGGGAACATCTAGGAGACAAGACCCCCAAACACCTGTTTCATGCTGATACCTACCTTAAAACGTGACAGCAGGGAGTCATGGTTACAATAAAGGTTTTTCCCTTCCGTGTTACCCAAGTTTCCCTCTCAAAGGAAAAAGAATGGGTCAGGAAAAGAAATATATTCTATCACCCATCTACATGTGTGATTCTTATGCAGTCCCAGTCCCATCCTCTTTGTCTTGCTGAACTCAACTGGACAGGATAGCAGATGCATCAATGCTGGGGTCCAACCCCAGCAGGTCCAGGGGTCCCCAAAGGTGTGGACGGAGTCGGCGAAGAAGGAAGGACACGGAGACAGTGTTCAGTTGATCAGCAGCCTAGTCAGGATCTCCAGCCAGGATCTCCAGCCAAGTTCTGGTCTGGATCTCCAGAGAGGTTCTGCTTCGGATCTCCAGCCAGGTTCTGCAGGTTCTCCAGCCAGGTCCAGTCACCATGTTCTAGTCAGGTTCTCTTGCCATGTTCTATAGTCAGGTTCAGTCCAGGATCTTTTGCCATGTTCTCTCCAACGAAGTTCTTCTGTCTCCAGGCTCCGTGTAGGTTCTGTCTTCTGAATTCTGTTCTAAGTTCTGTCTTCTGCTGTCTTGTTACAACTGTATTTATACCAGTTGATTCAATCCTATCAATCTCTATTACAAAGGTTAGGGCGTTTCTTATCTCCATTCCAGGGAGTAAAGATTATGTAGCTTAAGCATGATTGTTCATAGTTAAAGTGATTAATTACCCGCCTGGCACTTAGTTGAGGGGTTTTATTCCCTCCCTAACTTCAGGGGAAAATCCCTACCTGGGGAAACAACCTTTCTCGGAGAGGTGACCTTGGTTAAAACACACAGCGCTAAGGGGAGCAAACATATTAAGAACAGTATGCCATATATGCCAGGTCCCTTGAAACAGCAAGGATGGACCGGCTCCCGGCACATCAAGCGAATGGTCTCCTGTTTCCCCACACAGTAGCCTGTAAGCACCCGGAGGCTGCCCCTGTCTGTGTTTAAGGAACAATTTAGGGCACCCTAAGTGATACTTTGGATACTGTCCTGACCCAGAACAATCCCTCACCTTGCCTCTAGCCCTTCCCCTCAATTAGAGAACTGCCTTGCATTAAGGAAGCTGAATAAGCTATATCATTCCTGACGGTTCCATTTCCCAGGATTTAACCTGACTCCTGCCAACCTGACTCAGCTAAACAGATTTTTTTTTTGGATGACCTGGTTACTCTCCCAGAATGGGTACTCACATTAAGCACATTCTCCAAAACCAAGCGCTGTATGGTTTTAAAATAGTCTTTTCAGTGATCATTGTAACTCATACTAGCCTACATGGGGTATCCACAATTCAATTAGATATTTTTAAAAAACAGTATTCCTTAGAGTTGTAAACCCCAAAATATAGGAAAATTCAAATCCTATTAAGTTAATCGTTGCATTTACAAGTACTTAATAGAGTCTATCTATTAAAGCTCCTTATTAATGTATCATGGGATCTATTTTGTGGGTTGGAACCGGAATTGTTAAGCTGGAGATAGATAGATAGATAGATAGATAGATAGATAGATAGATAGATAGATAGATCTGCATTGTATGAAATAAATTTCTTTCTATATGAGTTGAGAAAAACAGTATGTACTATTTTTATGAATTCAGATTCATGGCTCATGACCACCAACTTGAGTAATGAAACAATAACAGAGTGACTATGAAAAAAATCATTCAATTAGTCTCCTTCTAGTTATGAACAAAAAATAGCATGAACTATTTGGTCTAAATAACCTCAGACAACTGACATAATAATAGTGTTCCTTGAGTGGTAAATATATAGTTTAAGCCAAGGGAGATTTAGAATGCAGCACATGGAAATGATTTAAAGGAATCAAAACTATAGTGTTGATTCGGCTGATCTGGCTGGCTAGGCGGGTGTCCCCCTCCTCCCTCACTGATCCATGTGCGTCCCTCCCGTAGCTGCGCGCTCGGTCGAAGACGACGACCTTCCCCCCCCCCCCCCCCCCCAGGAGAGGACCGGTCTTCGGTCAAGGGTATTACGAGTAGCTGCGCTCCCCTGCTAGAACCTCCAAACAAGCTCTCAAAAACAGATCCAGAGACAGAGAAGCATCGATCAGACCGTCAAACCTCAGAGGGAAGGCAGGGGAGGCAGGTGGAGTAAGAGATCAATCAAAGGACTTGTATGCATGCATATAAGCATAACCAATAGACACAGACAGTGGCGGGGGGGGGGGGGGTGAGGGCATGTTTGTGGTGCTGGGGAGAGGTCAATGGGGGGAAAAGGAGACATATGTAATACTATATGTAATACTTTAAACAATAAAGAATTAAAAAACTATAGTGTTAAATTTTTAGATAAAAGTAATTTGTTAAATAAAAGCAATTTATATGTGCTAAAATGTAAAAAAAGTAATTTGTTTTATATTTTATGTTCTTATAATGATTATGAGAGTTTGTTATTTTAAATAATTCCAATTAAAAAGCTTTAGTTGTTTGACTTGCAGAGTTAACTTGAACTTTTTAAAAATTTGGGAGAATATTTAAGAAAACTTATGATTGGCCACTTTATAAGTTTGCTACTAAATTTGTAAGAGTGTTTATCATTTAGGAAGATTTTGCTTCAATTTTGAAAAGAAAAAAGTAAATATTAGATGTTTAAATGTTGGTCAGTTAAAAGGATGTTAATTGGAAGGGGGTTTAAATTTGTAAATGAGACTAATTTATTCTTCAAAATTTCTTTAAGAATGATTGCTAGTATTTGCTATACTTATAGATAGAACAATATTATTTGTGAGTTGAATCCAGGAGGCTATGGTAAACCAATTTTTTAAATTATAATTTTAACGCATCAGTTATTAAAATTAAAAAATAAAACATTCTAATAGTCTTTTCTGTGAATAAATGCTGTTTTAAATGCACCAAAAAGAAACTCCCAAAACTCATGTCAACAATGAGAATAAAAGCAAAACCATTCCATAAAAACAATTACAAACAATGTAGTTGAAGGGTGGCTTCTTTATTTACCAGTTCCCATTGGAGGTCCTGACTTCAGGTTGCCTCCCTCAGCATTGGCGTCTAGATAAGCATCTGCTCTTCATTCCCCTTACCTAATCTTAAAACTATGTCCTCCACTCCCTTTTGCTAAGGCCCGCTTCCACCTGGACTCTTTCCAGGAATTGTCCTAGATCAGCTGTTCTCAGACCTTAGCCAGCCTCAGGATCACCTGATGGCTTGTTAAAGCACAACTGCTAGGCCTCCTCTGGGGGTGGGAGTCCAAGAATGTGCATTTCTAGTTAGTTCCCGGATGATGCTGATGCTGTTTGTCCCTATGTCTCCAGTATTTCATTCATTGATTTAGTAAAGGTATATTTACTGACCACACACTACGTATGTCAGGCCACGCATCTTGCACAGCCCTCTCTTTCTGTTAGAGCAGCAGTCCTTTCCTGGCAGCTCCAATGACCAATTCTGGTGCTCAGAGGCTTTGGAATGGTTCTACTCAACACAATCTTCTTCCACTAATTTGATTAGCAAACATTTTCCTCAGGACATTTCCAAGGGAACCGCATGCAATCTAGGCTCAATTCTTTCAAAATCTGAGTTAGTGAAGTGATGACTTAATGAGCTTTTATTCTTGCCTGCCAAATAGTATTTTTTTGCAATTATATGGACACTGATTAAAACTGAGTTTGGGACTTTGGTTAGGTTCCCTCTCCCTTCCCCCCTTTTTAAAATTAAGGTATAGAAAACATTTTTTTAAATCCTCACCTGAAGATATTCTTCCTTTGATTTTTAGAAATAGTGGAAGGGAGGGAGGAAGGAAGAGAGAGAGAGAGAGAGAGAGAGAGAGAGAGAGAGAGGCATTGATGTGAGAGAAACACATCCATTGGTTGCCTCCTACACTCACACTGACTGGGGCAGGATGAACCTGCAACTGAGGTGCGTGCCCTTGACCTGGAATCGAACCCAAGACCCTTGGTCCAAGGGCTGATGCTCTAACCACTGAGAAAACTGCCAGGGCTAGAAAACGTTTTTGAAACAACTTGACATATGATATTTTTACCTTATATTAAATTGTTTTAAGTTTTAGTTATGCTAGAGAACTTCCTTATCTTTAGTGATGTATGTTGAAATTTTAGGGATGACATATATATATGAAATTTTAGGGATAACATATATATATATATATATATATATATATATATATATATGTATATATATATATATATATATATATATATATATATATATATATAGAGAGAGAGAGAGAGAGAGAGAGAGAGAGGAAAATAGATAAATATGGCAACATGTTGACATTTGTTGAATTCAGGTGGAGAGCACATTTCCTTCAACTTTTCTATATGTTTGAAACTTTTTATAACACAGAGTTAGGGGAAAATCAAGTTTGAAAGAACTGCAACAATTCATCAAATGTTCATTTTCCATACCAACAAGATTTTCACTATATGGTAAAGGTTATTCTACTTAACACCATAGTGTAACAAAATCAGAGAGCTTCACAAATCTTTGAAGCATGTTTTGAAAGATCACAGGGGAACGGATTAGGAAGTTGAAATGTGCAGTAAGCAGAATTGAAACTGTTTACATTACTTTTATTTATCTAGTAAATTATGTATCATTTCATTAGCCCACCTTTGTCTCACAATAAAATCTAATAAATTGGCAGCTGGAGGAAAAAATCACTAATAAATGTTAAAATAATGAACTCTATCCTTTCTGAAAAAATAACTGTTATTATTATACACAATTTTGTAAAATTTTCAAATTCCATTTTCAGAATCAATTCACACTGACAGAATTAGGTTAGTGTACATGTTAAGCGATAATATGTGTTTTACTTTCTCAGAAAGCAAGTTGCCGCTGTGACTATTGGTTGCAGATTCTCTTTCAGATTTGGTCTTTTCCCCCCATCTGAAACGCTCAAACCGTAGAGACTGTGGTTCTGTTCTTTTTCAATTATCCTCCTTAACCCATTCATGAGTGTGCTTCACTCTGACTGCGTTATGCCTTTTCCTTGCTGGGCGTGGAGTCATTTATTTGAATTAGTTTCCTTAAGCTCCTCCTGCGCTTGTTAATCTCATCACATCACTTCACATCACGTCACGTCACGTCACGTCACATCACGTCACATCACATCACATCACATCACATCACATCACATCACATCACATCACATCACATCACACTCTCCCTGCTTCCGCCAGGGCCTTCAGGGTGCTGAATGGCAGCAGTTGCAGTGCAGACAGACTCATGGGCTGGAGGCACAGATGAGCTCCTCTCCTCCGTTCATGCTCAGTGGAGCTCAAGAAACATGTAGAGCCCTAGCTGGTTTGGCTCAGTGGCTAGAGTGTTGGCCTGTGGACTGAAGGGTCCTGGGTTCAATTCTGGTCAAGGGAACATGCCCGGGTTGTGGGCTCAATCAGGAGGCAGCCAATGAATGATTCTCTCTCATCATTGATGTTTCTATCTCTCTCCTTCTCCCTTCTTCTCTGAAATCAATAAAAAATATATACAAATAAATAAAATAAAATAAATATTAAAAAAAAGAAACACTTAGAGACCTCCGTGCCAAATGGGAGAGCCCTTCCTCTGCTCCCCTACACATCTTCCCAGATGCCTCTACCAGAGAGACGAAGAAACAAATTTTAGAAGACCATAAGGCAGCGGTTCTCAACCTGTGGGTCGCGACCCCTTTGGTGGTCGAACGACCCTTTCACAGGGGTCGCCTAAGACCATCCTGCATATCAGATATTTACATGACGATTCATAACAGTAGCAACATTACAGTTATGAAGTAGCAACGAAAATAATTTTATGGTTGGGTCACAACATGAGGAACTGTATTTAAGGGCCAGAAGGTTGAGAACCACTGCAAGGCATTCGTGCATTCAAAACATTTACTAGGTATCTTCTGTGGGCTAATAGTGCGTAAGGGATATAGAGAAGGTGTAAGGGATGCAGAGAACAAGACATGGTCTAAAAGCTTGGAGTCTAAAAGCAAAGGGTATCAATGTGGAAAAAAGAGCTATGCAAAAATGCATCATAAATATGTATGTGTCCTAACAGAGACACTCATGGCACTACGGTCTTGGAATCAGAGCGGGTGTGTTATGTCATTGAGCTGGCTCTGAGTCCTGACAGTCCTTTGAATGAGTGATGTCCACAATGTCCTGTCCTCAGCAGTCCTGCTTGGCTTCTGTAGACGCGTGCCGATGGCTTCTGTTATGGAGCGAATCATCTCACCTTTGGTCTTCCTCTCTGCCTGCTGCCTTCTATTCTTCCTAGTATGATTGTCTTTTCCAAAGAGCCCATCCTCCTCATGATGTGTCTGAATTAGGACAGCTTCATTTTTGTCATTTTTGCCTCCAGTAATGTTTCGGGCTTAATCTGCTCGGGGACCTCGTGATTCATCTTTCTGGTAGCCTTGTAGACAACTCCAACACCATATTTCAAAAGAATCATTTCTTTTTTTCTTATCAGCCTTCTTCTCTGTGCAACTTTCATACTTGTACAGAGTAATTGGAGTCACAGTCAGCACTGTTTATCCAAGAGGTTTTGTTTGTTGTGGGGTTTCTTTGTGTGTCCTCATCCTCATAAAATTCCTGCTTCCAGAGGTAGAGTGAGCACTAGCAGCCTAGTGGGATGAGGAGCACCGCAGTTGCTCAGCAAAAGCTCGCCTCCCTCCTGAGTGCCGGCGGTTGCTATGGAATCCAGCAGAGGCCACCCCTTAAAGGGTTCCAGCAAGAGATAAGGAGGTACAGCTTCCTCTTCAAACGCAGCTGCGTGTCTCTAAGCACACATGGCTGAAGTGTCAAAAACATGACCCACAAGTGATTCTCACTATCAGTGTGGAAGAGTGTCCTCATGCTGAGTCAGAGGCACAGCCACGGGTCATGCAGAGGGCTAGAAGGGGCCTACGTGAAATCATGAACGTAAAGAGTGTAGGACCCTGTCTGGCACACCCAAGCATTTAATAGGGGATAACAGCCATTATCACTATCATCCGTAATGTTATACACGGGGAAGCCAGAAAGCCTGAAAGGTAAATCTCCTGAAATCACACAGCTAATAAATGGCCTTTATGCGACCATTTGATTAATGTCTCTAATCTGACTCACTAGACTGAAATTTAATTAGAGAGGAATGAGGTAAGCTTTTGTTTACCTGAATATTCTCAGCATCTACCATGGAATAGGCACGATATATGTGTGTGTGTGTGTGTGTGTGTGTGTGTATATTTATTTTCTTAAACTATGATCTTTTTGGCTACAAAGACTTGGATAGAAATCCCAATTCCAGTACCTTCTAGCTATGTAAACTTAGGCAAGTTAACCATTTTGAATCATAATCCCCCCTCCCCGCCCTCCATTGAAAATGGGTCTGCAAGTACTTCATACTTATTCACAGGATTGTGGAGAAGCTCAGGTGAGGCGACGTACATATGCATTCTGTGTCATGCCCAGCACATGGAGGTGCTCAGTAAATTTCAGTCTCTATCTTTTGCTGTTTGCTTTAAGGTTTTCTGTCAGAGTTAGCAAACATTGTGGTTTGCCACAAGAGGGCAATAGGAAATGGAAATAGAAATCTATGCCTAAACAACAACAAAAATCCCAAACCCAAAAACTATTCTAAATTACATAAATTCATCTTTCTCTTTCTCTTCCTAGCTCTATGTCTATATCTAGCTCTAGCTCAATCTTCTTTTCTTTGGGTAAATGTAGTTAGCTGATGAGGATTTCACGCTTAGAATTCTGTTTTCTTCCTTCATCCTGTTCTTCAGCTGCACCCTACAACCCTGAGTGTGAGTGATGCACATCCCTCCCCTAGACAACTCCTCTTAGTTACACTAACTTTACCTCAAACTTAGCATGGGAAACTAAGCCTATTGCACTTTTTCTAAAAAGATAACACTTCAGAGTCATATAGGCTCAAACCATAGAGAGTTATGTTGGATTCCTACCTCATCCATGAAACCACACAGTATGTTTCCTTCCTTTATTCAATCTGCTTACTGCCCATTTCTTCCCCATTCTCATGTCTATCTACCTAGTCCAACTGCCTCTTCTCATCTTTCAACCGTTTATCTACTTGGTTCTCTAACCATTGCTCTTTTATTCCATTTATTGGATGACTAGAGGCCTGGTGCACGAAATTTGTGTACTCGGGGGGAGAGGTCCCTCAGGCCAGCCTGCGCCCACTCCCAGTCCAGGAGCCCTTGGGGGATGTCCAACGGACAGCAGCAGTTGGACATCCTTAGTGTTGCCACAAAGGCAGGAGAGGCTCCCGCCACTGCTGCTGCACTCGCCAGCCATCAGCCCGGCTTGTGGCTGAGCAGAGCTCCTCTGTGGGAGAGCACTGACCATGAGGGGGCAGCTCCTGCATTGAGCGTCTGCCCCCTGGTGGTCAGTGCAGGTCATAGTGACTGGTCATTCTGCCGTTCGGTCAATTTGCATATTAGTCTTTTATTATATAGGATAAGCATGTCAATACACTCACACAATGTGGTCTTCTGTTCTATGCTCTTCCTAGGAAAGACTCCCGTTTCATACCCCTGGACAAAGAGAAGCTTCTTTTTCAGCCCAGGCTATATTTATCATTTGTCTGTGTTTCATGACAACAGTGGAAAGGAAGATGGGAAGAGCTGTATGCATTTGAGGGGAGTTCTTTATTTTATTTTTAGCTGCAAAAAATAATGTCAGCAAGTCACATAGGCTGCTGTCACTAGTGATATGACATGTATACTTGCCCATCAGAGAATGCAATCGCATACATCAATCAATCTGACTCAAATTGTGTGGGATCAAAAAAAATAAAAATAACGCTTTTAGTAAAGCAGAATAAACAGTAACTGCTATGAATGGGCTTGAGTCAAACTTCCTTTTTCTGTTAGCAGAAGGGTATTTTAGAAAATCTCTTGATTCAAAAATTTATGTAGGCCCAAATGGTTTTAAAAACAATCTGATTCTTATGTTTTCTTTGCTTCTCTCTTTTTAAAATATGTTTATATTGATTTCAGAGAGAGGAAGGGAGAGGGAGAGAGATAGAAACATCAATGATGAGAGAAAATTATTGTTCGGTTGCCTCCTGCACACCCCCATACTGGGGATCAACCTGGGCATGTGCCCTGACTGGGAATCAAACTGTAACCTCCAGGGTCAATGCTCAACCACTAGGCAACACTGGCCAGTTTCTTTGCTTCTCTTATTAATAATTAAGTTATCTATTAATAATTAATAAATAACTCAGGCACAAAGGACAAATATTGCATGATTCTATTTATATGAGGTACCTAGAGTAGTCAAATTCATAGAGACAGAAGGTAGAATAGGGATTGGGGGGGGAAAGGTATTGAAAGTTGTTATTTAATGGGCACAGAGTTTCAGTTAGAGAAGATAAACATGATCTAGAAATGAATGGTGGTGATGGTTGCACAACAGATGGTTGCAGTCTCAGAATCTGAGTCTGGGAAACCTAAGTCTACAAAACTAAAAAATAATAACAACCCAAGAACTTATATGCGTATATGCATAACCCATGGACAGACAATAGTGCAGTACAGGCCTGGGAAGGGGGCAGGAGCAGGGTATAGGGTGTAAATGGGGGGTGGAGGGAAAAGGGGGCATCTGTAATACTTTCAACAACAAAGATGAATTAAAAAATAATAATAGCAACCTAAGAGGAACACTTATTGAGCATCTATTGAGCAACAGGCTTAAGAGCTAGATGTGATCTAGGTCAAGGAAAATGTCTGAGGCAGATTTAGAAATATCATATATTAGTTTACTTTCCCCAACTCACTATTTTGCTCTTTACCAGAAACAAACAAAGCCCCACACATCCCATTTCAGAATTAAGAAAACAAACAGAGACATTTCTCTGTGCCGGTAACCATGCCAAAGAGTGTGTCAGCCAATAGTATTTGTGAAACTCACCGGGCAGCTGGCAGGGCCACACATTATAAAGTGGAAATTTTTGGAGAGGCTACATTTCAACCCATTAAAAAAGTTTGCTGGTGTAGACAGTCTTTTATTTAGAAAGCCTATTTTCAGAAAGAATCTGGTTCAGTCATTATGGTGGGAGAAATAACACGTGAAAACAACAGTTCAAAACCGACCATAAATCTCCCTCAAAGCAAAACTATTTCTGGTGTCTCTCAAGTAGCTGAGTTAATGTGGCATAAGACAAAGCCTGACAAGCAGGTATAATTAAAGGATGAATCACAGGGATAAGTCATGGGTAACTCTGAAAGTGCCTACAGGGAAAATAGTCCATTCTAACACACTAAACTTTAGAGGCTAAAGGATGAAGGGGAGGAAGAAAAATCCCTTTTTCCACGTGAATGCAATGATCGGCTCCAGTGGAAACATATTGATAATGGCATCAGCACATTACTGGTACATTATTGGTATGGGTATTCTTTCTCTATGTTTTCTCTTCTGAGAACTGCTAAGGGTCAGGTACTATGCTTTGCTTTATTTATCTTTCCATATAAATCACTTCTCTGCCCAGAGCCTAAAAATGTAGACAGTAGGTATAAAACATGCAATTGCGCACATGAATGGATAAAGGATTACCTGTTTCTTAGAATCTAGAGTATGTCCTATACCTTTAAAGAAAAATGAAAACTGTTATCAACATAATAAATGGTGCTTACCAAAGACTGTTGATGTGCTTTTTCAAAGAATTAACCACAGGACTTTTATTTAATGAAAAACAGGAAGGGATTATTATATTTTATCCTGTTTCATATCGCAGCCACTGGCATTGGATTTAGTTTCTTGGAACGGCAACATGGCAAAAGTTGAAAGGAAACTATTTATTTGGCCTGAGTGGTATTCTGTCTTTTGGCTATGTGACGACTAGATGTAAAAAATCAGGTGGAAAACAGCCCCACTGCTTCTGTAGCTCCATTAACTGACAAATAACAGCATGATTACTCCCCCTCACCCCACCACATACCAGATAAGGGGGGTTTAACTGACAGACACAAGTCAGACATTTAGAATTAAAGTGATTGGCCATTCTTCCAATTATTTGAGGTCTAGCCATCCAGGAAGGTCTTTAAGTCTAATTTTCTTGGCTCAGAAAAGTTTAAATCAAATATACTGTTTACATCATCGTATCTCTTAGTTGAAGGTTTATCTGCTACTTTTAATGTTTATGTGTACTTAAAAAAACTATTTGGAACCAGAAGTCTTGACAGTCTCCGAAACTTAATTGGGAAAAATGTCAAGCACTTTAGTGGAATTTTTCCCATGATCTTGTAGAAGAGTGTTTTTTGTTTTTTTTTTTTTAACAGATGGTTCAAATGGACAAAGCAGTGAAGACAGAAATTAAAAGCAGATTCTTAAGAAAAATAACTGGTTCTCAGAAATCCTAGAGATGATGGCGGACTAGATGTAACACAGCAGTTTCTCTTGCTGTCAAGCTCTGGAGAGAACAGATATTTATTAGGTGAGCCCCTACCAGAGGGGGGGCGACTGCCTCTTGGTGGGAATCAGCTATTCATCTAGAACTCCGGCCAACTTCAACAATCCCCAAATCTTCACGCTCCGGGGCGGCTTCATCCAGGTGTCCATACAAGATATAGTGTTACGTGGCAAATAGGTTTTCTCCTAGAGTAGGGCCATCGGACTCCCAGGCGGCTCTTTGGGGTACGGGGGAGACCTAAAACCTTCCCACCTTCACAACAACTTGGAAAAACACGATGAAGCTTTCGTTTTGAATAGAAAAGCCCAGACTTTCTTGGATCAATGAAGTGGGCCAGATGGGAAAGAGACAGGAAAACTTCTCCACCTCCAGTTTATAGGCATTCATCTAAAGTTTAGATTCTCAACTCATGCTTTCAAGTAGCATCTTACAACGAGGCTTCCAAATGTTTTCTCAAACTTTAGGGCAAGGGAATGCTTGCTTGTATCCCCGAGTCCAGGGAGTGGAGGACCCCTTAGTGTCACCACCTACAGACCACAAGGAGCCAGGAGCGCAGCAGGGGACAGGGTCACCGCCCAGGGCACCGGCTGGAGCGCTCGGGCCGCAGCAGCGCTGAGCCTGGGAGCGAAGCGCGGGCCGGGGGCGGGGGCCGGAGGGTGAGCGGGCGAAGGGGCGGGGTAGCGGGGTGGGAGCGCGGAAGCGGGAGGAGGGTCCCGGAGCCCGGGTCCCATTCGCGGGCGCTCTGAGCCTGCGTCCGCGGAGGGGGAGGGCTGGCCCGGCCCGGCCGGAGTGGCGGCGGCGCTCCCGGCGCGCAGCACACACCACCGTCCGGGGAGCGGAGGCGCGCGGAGCTGCCGGAAGTGTCTGCGGACCGGAGGGAACTTTCCTGCTCCCGCCGCGGCCCGGAGCCCGCCGCCTGGGTGCCGCAGCGACCATGCGCCGCCAGGGCGACACCCTGAGCGGACCCGCGCCTCGGCCCACCCCCGGCGCCTGCGCCCGCCTCGCCCCCAGGGCGGCCTGAGTCCCCCCGCGTCCGCGCGCCACGGGAGCCCGGCGCCGACGGCGGGGCGCGCGGGGCCCGCTTCCTCTGCGCAGTCCCCTCGCGTCCCGGCGCGGCCCCCGCGATCGCGCGTCGCAGCGCCGGCCACGGTCCCCGCCCGCCCGCGCCCCCGCTCGCGCCCTGACGGCCGGCCCCGACGGGACCCCGGCGGCCGCGGGCTGCGCCGGTGCCATGGGGCTGCCGACGCTGGAGTTCAGCGATTCCTACTTGGACAGCCCGGACTTCAGGGAGCGCCTGCAGTGTCACGAGATCGAGCTGGAGCGAACCAACAAGTTCATCAAGGAGCTGATTAAGGACGGCTCCCTGCTCATCGGGGCGCTGCGGAGTGAGTAGCGCGGGCGGTGCAGGGCGGAGGGGGCCAGGGGGTCCGGGGTGACCGCGCGGGGTGCGGGTCGGAGGAGTGGGAAGGAGGAGACGGAGCTTCTTTTGTTTGAATGGGTTTGGGGGACAAAAGCTGAAGAGCTCCCCTGCTGGTGGCCAACAAAGTTTGTTGGGAGGTGTTCTCGACTCCCAGGCTACAGAGAAGGGACAGTTCTCACCTGGACGCTGGAATGAATCCTGAGTGAAGTTGTACAAAAGCCATCAAAAGCCATTTTTTTTTCTTTTCTTTTTTTTTGTATAACGTCCTTGGAAAAAATATTGGGGACTGTTGGTCTTTTTTTTTTTTTTTTTTTTTTTTTTTTTTTTTTAATTTGAACACTTTAACAATAATCCTTAAGGAAGGATTCAAGAGTTTGTCTTAAGGCCGAGCAGAGGTCATTTGTTTAGTGGTATTCAAAGAATATGATTAATTTCCTATGTATCTGTCAGTGGCTCTTCACTGGACACAACCATTGAGTTGGCTTTTAAAAGATACGCATTTGTAGTTTATGGCGATCCTGGCATGAACACACCTACTTGCGCGGCTAGTCCTATAAGAGTGAAATGACGGAAGGCAGCGTGGACCAGTGGATTTTATCTCATTATAAAGTTATTGTGCAACTTAATGTGGGGTTTGCATTGTAGATCCGGAGTTGGCGGAGTCACTGAGGACTGGAGTGCAGTGGCTCAAGGCCAGTCAGAGCTTCTGATCCTCCATAGGAAGTAAAGCAAGCCCTCAGGGGCTTCGGCCACCTCCTGTCCCACACTCCGGAACCGGATCTGCACTTTTAATTACTAGGGCTTTAGGAAAAGAAACTCCAGAGTGTTTTTAAAATAGATAATCGAATGAATCAATAATAAGGCTGAATGGTTACCTTTCCCAGGACATATTTACATCTTAACAGAGGCTTCTGAATGCCTTAGCCACTGAACAGAAATACTGGTATCTCTGGCCTCTGCTGGCTGGTGAAGTATTTTCATAAAGTGGGGAGGCCTTTGGGTGACCTAGCAATCCTTAGGACAAATGCAGGGGAAGCATCATTGTATATGTCAAGTACAAGGTCAGCAACAACATGGGGGAGGTATGTGTGTGCCGGAAAAAGGCATCATTAGTATCTGATCTGTATTGTGAAGCATGTGTTAATAAGCCCAAGGATGGAGTTTAGCAAAATGTATTGAAATTAGCCCGCCCCGGGGTGGCTCAGTGGTTGAGCGTTGACCTATGAACCATAGGGTCACAGTTCGATTCCCGGTCAGGGCACATGCCAGGGGTTGCAGGCTCCATCCCCAGTGGGGGGCATGCAGGAGGCAGCTGATCAATGACTCTCATTATTGATGTTTCTATCTCTCCCTCTCTCTCCGAAATCAATAAAAATATATTTTTAAAATTTATTGAAATCACTGTGCTTCCAAATGCTAGAACATTTACTTATCACTTACGTTACTTACCGGGGTAAAAGAAATATGTTTTATGCCCCCATTCATTCAATTTCTGAAGTTGAGGCTACTGCTGATAACAATATTTACTGATTTGTGAAAAATATAACTTATCTGTGTTCTTTCCATCCCGTGTGTAGACAAATGTGAGCTCTTCTTCCTTTGGGTTTGCAAATCCTGCCTGAGTTCTTGGGACTAGCCTCTTTGCCTCTTCGAGAGCGTGATGCCTCTTCAAAAAGTTTCCCCACCTCAGCGTGCTAAATGCTGGGCCAACTCTTGCTGGAGGTGCCAAATGGACTACAAATGGCATTTCTCTTCACTGCTGGAGATCAGTTTTAGTGTTTCAAAAGTTGAAAATACTTACATAACTGTGATAGCTAGTTATTTTACTAGTAACATTGTGTGCTTTCTTAGGATTTTTGAATCTAGCCTTGCAGAAATCGGGTGATTTCCGTTCTTACCGATCTGTTCTTTCCTTCCTAAGTGAAGAAATCTTGAGTGCAGGTTTCGTGAACGTATAGACCCGGCCTTGTTACTTTGGCCTTATGCACTTAAATATACAACCTGCTGTCTTTCTAGGATTCTTAGGTTTGTGGTGAGAGTGCGTTACAGTCATGTGCTATACAACAGCATGTCAGTCTGCAGCGATGGGGCCGTAGATTACAATGGAGCTGAAAAATTCCTATGGTTAGTGACATAGTAGCTGTCCTAAAGTTGTGTGGCGCATTCCTTACGTGTTTGTGGTGATACTGGTGCGAACAAGCCTGCTGCGCTGCTGGCCCTTTAAAAGTATAGCACATACAGTTATGTACAGTATGTAGTACTTGATAATAAATGACTGTATTACTAGTTTATGTATTTACTGCACAATAGTTTTTATCCGATTTCAGACTGTACGCTTTCTACATACATGAAAGTTTGCTGTGAGATAGCATGCCATGTAACACCAGCAGCAGGCTCCTGTACCTCCTGTTTATGGTGTCTCTTGAGTGCATATTTTCTCTTGTACTTGATTTAATCTCATGTTGCTTTATCAATGTAGTGTAGCTTAAGAGTGCAGTGTTTATAAAGTCTGTGGTAGTGTTCAGTAATGTCCCCGGCCTTCACATTCACTTACCACTCACTGACCCACCCAGAGGGATTTTCAGTCCTGCAAGCTCCATTCATGGTAGGTGCCCTTCCTATACATGTGCACCATATTTTATCTTTTTTAAAATCCTCACCCAAGGATATGTTTTTATTGATTTTAGAGAGAGAGGAAGGGAGAGAGAGAAACATTGATGCCAGAGAGAAATATCAGTGCCACAGAGAAACATCAATTAGCTGCCTCCTGCACTTGCCCTGACGGGATGGAACCCAAAACCTGGGTATGTACCCTGACCAGGAATCAAACACATGACCCTTTGGTTCATGGACAATGCTCCAACCAACTGAGCCACACTGGCCAGGGCCCATATTTTATCTTTTATACCATATTTTTACTGTACATTTTCTATGTTTAGATATGTTTAGATAAACAAATATAGTGTTAAAATTGCCTACAGCATTTAATACGGCAACATGCTGCACAGGTTTGTAGCCTAGAAGCAACTGGCTATATTATATAGCCTAGGTGTGTAGTAGGCTATACCAGCTAGGTTTGTGTGAGTATAAATGCTCACACAATCCTCCTATCTAATTAAGAGGTAATATGCAAATTGACCATCACGCTGTCACAAGATGGCAGCACCCACAGTGGAGGCGGGGCCAGCCGCTCCGTGTGCCTGCCTCTGGAATCCCCTCAGCCCCATCGGGGGCCTTGGGTCCTCCTGAGCCCCCCCCACCCATTGACTGACAGCTTGCCCAGGCTCCTCCGATGAGCTGCCCATCCCTCTCTTCTTTCCTCCCCTGAAGCTGAAGCCTGAACAAATTGGGAGTTATAACTCGTGTTCTTGAGAATATCCTCCATTCCTCAGCCGGGCCCGGCCTCTCTACAGGCCTACTGCCAGAGTCCCCTCAGCCCCACCGGGGGCCTCGGGTCCTCCTGCACCCCCCACTGACTGAGGCTCAGGCAAGCCTCGGATGCTGGCTGCCCAGCTGCCCAGGGCCGGCCTGTGGCACAGGCAAGTCTCGGATGGTGGATGGTGGCTGCCCAGGTGCAAGCAAGCCTCAGGCCGGCCGAGGCTGGTACTTCTGGCAGTGGCAACAGCAGAGGTGTGATGCCGGCATTGCCTTCCCCTGATTGCCAGGTCACCTCCCACCCCTGAGGGCTCCCAGACTGTGAGAGGGGGCAGGCCGGGCTGTGGGACCCCCCCTCCAGTGCATGAGTTTTCATGCACTGGGCCTCTAGCCTATAATAATAAAAGCATAATATGCTAATTAGACTGGATGTCCTCCTGGATGGCCTTCTGGATGAAGCCAGGTCTGCAAGGGAAGCCCGGGTCCTGGGTGCTGGGGGAAGAAAGGTCTACTCTTGCATGAATTTTGTGCATCGGGCCTTTAGTAATGAAATAAAAATCTAATGATGCATTTCTCAGAATATTTCTCTGTCGTTAAGCAAAGCATGGCTGCAATTTAACATTTGATTATTACTTCTCTCGTTGTGGAAGGAAAAGATTTTATTCCTTGGTAATAGAATTCCCAGCATCAGCTGCCACATAGGAAAGATTTGAAGGGGAGGAACCCTTGAAGTCACATGATGGCACTGGTTTTTTCCCACGAAGCCACCTTCTGTCCCTTGGGGAGGATGCTCTGAGGCTGGGCTGCAGCTGCTAAATGCCTGCTGCCTGAAGTTGCTAGGACAGTGACGCCTGCTTAGTGCTGTCTTAGATTCAGGAGGGAGCCCTCCTTCCTTCCAGCCTGCCCCTTCTGACTGTTTTTTCCTTTCTGTCTCAGAAAGCCTTCCCCTTCTCTATCTTGAAACTAAGCTTTTCCTTCTCTATACCTACTGTTTCAATAGTGTTTCCATTATCCTTTTCAGTTTTTTTTAGCACCTTGCTGTTATTTTCATTAACAGTTAATGATTTCTTACTATAACTTTCCTGTATAATCAGTAAATTTCTAGGCATCTTCTATTATTTTCATCTTAGATAATAACTTTTCTGGTGAGAATGTTGGCATGCACTTTTGATTAATTCATGCATGACTGTTCCAGGAGGAGTTATATATGCTCCTTGATCTCTGATTCATGATGTAGGTGTCTCTGGTTGAGTATTTGGAAGGATCCTTATAAATGAAGACCTTAAGAAGATGATTTCAATTTCAAATATATCTAAAATACTTGACATGTTTTTTAAGTGAATGATTGCATTTCATATTCACATCTGCTCTTGAGAAAATGGATGACAGTTTATTAAGTGGATTGTCCTAGACCTGAGTTTAAGTTCTGGTGCTTTCAAATGCTGTGTGATATTTAGTAAGCACCTTACCTTCTCTGGGTCCTACCTCTTCTGTAAAATGAGGGAACATCTATAAAAATCTTATCACTAAGATTATTTGTTTGTTTGATTACAAGCCACATGACCATTAGGCGAGTGACATTTGAGAATATTTGATACTGGTGAATTGGGTTTTAGTTCATACTGTATGACTCAAAATCTCCACCCTTTACCTCAAATATTATTTCACAGACTTTGTTCTTTAACAGGTAAAAATACATTTTTATTGATTTTAGAGAGGAAGGGAGAGGGAGAGAGATAGAAACATCCCATCAGTGATGAGAGAGAATAATTGATCGGCTGCCTCCTGCATGCCCCACAATGGGGACTGAGCTTGCAACCTGGGCATGTGCCCTGACTGGTAATCAAACCGTGACCCAGGCGCCTGGTTCATAGTTCAATAATCAACCACTGAGTCATGCCAGCTTGGCAACAGGTGCTAGTCTTAAAATTTGAGTTGTGAAATCATAGGCTAGTTTTTTTAAATTCATTTTCTCCTTTCATGTTTCAAAGAAACATTTCCAAATGGCTTTCTCATATATTTCCCCCTTTACTTTTTTTTATACTTTTGAATTCAAAGAACCATAAGTAGAGCTTTGTTATTGCAAAAATAGACACTCTCCCTCATCCCTCCCCACCCCCTCCCCACCAAAAAAAGGAGAGAGAGAGAGAGAAAGAGAGAGAGAGAACTATAGAAATAGAATTGTACTCATTGGAATTGAATTGCTTGGGTGGGGAGGATGTATCAACATTCTTTACTCCACCCTGTCCTACAGCATCTGGGCCATCTCTCCTTTCTTATCAGTCTCCTTCCTCTGATTGCCCTAGGTGGAATCAGCCAGCCTTTTCCTCTGCCTTTAGGATACTGTTTCTCAATCTTGTATGTCTGTGCTTCCTTTAAAGGAAAAAAAAAGTTAGTGGATTCTAATATAGATTAAATGACTTATTATGATAATTAAATAAATATACACAATATGAAACTATAATTCTTATGCATATTCATACAATCTTATTCAAAGCAAATGACTTTACAAATTAAATGTAAATGATACTGTGAAATCAATAAAAAAACTTTTCAGCTACATTTAATTAATCTAATGGATGAGGTATTGCTGAAACAAAATTTCTTGTCATCTAGATACTGCTGATAATATCTTGTGTGTCGATGATTCATTTTCTCGCTGTTTTTACTGACTGAAACTGTAGTTCTTTAAAATCTTCTTGCCCTAATAATGATGGCCTTCTCTCTATCACAAACTTTATTTATTGGTCATACTGTCTGTTCTTAAAACCTAGTTGCTGGCGCTAGTGATCCATGACACATAACAAGATCACCTAATTTGAGTGGTAGAAGTTGGTTGCTTATAAGTTGATGTAGAATATGCAGTTAATTGACACACCAGTAAGAGGTAAGCACACAGTTTCTTAAGGGTGTCTACCTTTAGTGTCCAACAGACCTCAGTTTAAAGTACTCTGCTATGTGCCCTTGTAATCTGGGGGTTACATAGTTGTTTATAGTAAAAGAAGACCCTAAATGTAAAGGCTACATTGAAATATCTTAGAAAGGGTGAGGTAGATACCCCTGCCTTCCATTTGCTGTGTTTCACAAACTCACCTTTAGCCTGGTATCACGTGTTTTTTTTTTCACTCTAAGCTGGTCTCTGTTTTGTGTGTATGTTTGAGGCCCTCTTTGCTACCAGTTTTTGGTAGTACAGTGAAGGGGTTAAATAAAAGGTAAGAAAAAATACAAGTTTAGGAAATTTGAAAGACTTTTTTAAAATTAAATATATTTTTATTGATTTCAGAAAGGAAGGGATAGGGAGAGAGGGATAGAAGCATCAATGATGAGAATCATTGATTGGCTGCCTCCTGCACGCCCCCTACTGGGATGAAGCCTGAAACCTGGGCATGTGCCCTTGACTGGAAGGAATCGAACTCAGGACTCTTCAGTCCGTAGGCTGATGCTCTATCCACTGTGCCAAACTAGCTGGGACGTTTAAAAATTTCTATAGTTATTGTGTTATTTACTGGGTCATCCTTTAACTTTCAGTGAGAACTGCTGTTGTTTTAGGCTAGTTTTGGTATTTAAATTTGCACCTTGGTTTTATTTAGCCTAAGTGGAACTCGTGGATTCTTGTTTACCCTGTAAGACCTGTGGCAGCTTATTCCACCAGGACCCTTTTGCTTGTTTAGCTGGCCAACCTGCTCACAGGTGTGGATGTGGAGTTACTGCATGCATGCATTTGGTTCTTACAGTCATTAGAATTTGAGTTAAGTGAGCAGAAGTTACTGTAGTCTTCAAATGAACTGTAGTTAAT
The DNA here is from genome assembly GCF_963259705.1 of Myotis daubentonii. NCBI lineage: Eukaryota > Metazoa > Chordata > Mammalia > Chiroptera > Vespertilionidae > Myotis > Myotis daubentonii. The sequence continues at coordinate 19,476,538 of NC_081848.1, read as the reverse complement.
TTTAGGAACTGCTAGATTAGGAATGTGGTACTTTAACGGTTCTGCCTCAGAGACACGGACAAGTTAAACAGTTATACTCGTGCTAACTTTTAAAATGGGAGCCTTGGCGCTCATCAGAGTGGAGTTAAATAGAGCTGGCTGAGTACTTCCCTCTACCCCTCTTCGGATTCTCTACAGAAGCTTAGTAGGTGCCCTTTAACAGTATGTATCTTTATTTCCATTGGATTTCCTTTTTCAGAAGGTAGTCATTGAGGGGCTGGCCTGTTGGGTGGCCAGGGAATGGGTTGCTGGGAGAACAGAAAATGTTTCCTACTTAGTGGAGAAGAATGGCTCACCAAGAACCACCTTTTACATCCCTCCTAGGAGTTAAGATCAAGGTACTCTGAAAGTGCAAAGACTCAGGTAACTGCTAAACTTTTAAGTCAGTGAAAAGCTGCTTCAACAAATATCCTTTCGATAAGAAATCTGCCCAGCATCTAATTTCTTAGAATGAAATAACTCTGTTGTTGCATAAGTATTATTACTCATGATTACATAAGACAAATGATAATAAAGCCTCTGTTCAGTGTTGCTTTGATGTCAAGTGCAATTTTATTCCAGTAGTGTGTGCCTAGAGAGGAGCAACTCTTCTCTAGATTCATAAAGAGAGAGATTAGATTCAACTTTTAGAGTATTAAGCCACATTCAGTAAATACAATGCAACAATCAGATGTTTCCTGTGGACAGATGAGACGGGGTGAAGGGAAGGGGGTTATTTAGCCTTGACTCCCTTTCATGAATATTGTTTCTTGCCAGAGTTGATGGCCACCTGTTCTGGCCCCAGCCGTTCTGGAGGGCAGTTTCCACTCATTTCAGCTTCTAGGCAGGTGCCAGCCTCCCCAATTCCACTTGCCACCCACCAGTTTCAGCTTGCAGCTCTGCCCGACTTCCATTCCCCTCCAACCGGCCGAACATCTGCCCAGCATCTAATTTCCTGATAGCGTATCCTCAGTGGATCTGGCCTCATCAACCAAGGTCTTGCTACCTGCGTCTCGCTGACTTTCATCCTGAAAATTAAAACCAGTTGCTGAGCATCTGGCTCTGAGGCGCCGATGGAATCTGTGCTCCATCTTTGCAGCTGCCATAGTCTGAGCGTAATGGCTGGGTTTTGTATAAATGTAGCAACTTCCATAATAACAGTCCTTAGAGCAAAGGAAAAGGGGCAGGATGCTAACAGGACAAGTCAATAGCTATGTAGTTATTTTAACGGCTTTGCCGTTGGCCAGGTGAATTTCAACGTTGGCCTGGATATTTCTGGCAATTCGGATCCTTCCCTGTGGGATTGCCTCTAACGGGAATATTTTGGTTATTCAGTATACACAATTGGTCATATCTATAGTATTCTGATTTTATTATCAAGAATGCAGTTGTAATGCTGAAGAAAGTGTTATGGCAAAACACGCACGTACAACACTCTGTAAAAAATGTGATTTGCTTAAAAAAAAAAGAGTGAATTGTGGGACAGTAAGGTACTTTTGAGTAGTTAACAGTCTTCATATTTTCCAACCTTTTTCCTTTGTTGCAGAAGCATGTAAGCATCAAAGAAGAAAAAAAATAAGACCTAATTTTTCTAGGGGTTTGAATTTTTCATTTGAGAGTAATTTGTCTAATTGTAATTTTTACATGGTGGGAAAAGGCAGGATAGACTAATAATTAACTCTCGGTAGATTATTTTATATTAATATAGATTTTTTATTTTTTTGGCCATGCCTACTCTTTTTTGAAAAAATATTTTTTATTGTTGACAATAATATAGACATCCCCCAATTTTCTCCCCCCCTTCACCCCCCCCCCCCCCCCAGCTGCTGCCCCACCCCAGGCCTTCACCACACGATTGTCCGTGTCCATTGGCTATGCATATATGGATGTGAGTTCTTTGGTTAATCTCTTCCTGTCCCTCCCCTCCTCCCCTCTGAGATATAGCAGTCTATTTCATGCCTCTATGTCTCTGGACCTATATTGATTGTCAGTTTATTATGTTCATTAGAGTTCACTTATAAGTGAGATCATGTGATATTTCTCTTTCTCTGATTGGCTTATTTCACTCAGCATAATACTCTCCAGGTTGCTCCATGCTGTTGAAATGATAAGAAATCCTTTTTTACAGCTGTATAGTATTCCATTGTGTAAAATGTACTACAGCTTTTTTACCCACTTGTCTACTGATGGGCACTTGGGCTATTTCCAGATCTTAGCTATTGTAAATTGTGCTGCTATAAACATAGGGGTGCATATATTCTTTCTGATTGGTGTTTTGGGTTTCTTAGGATATATTCCTAGAACTGGTATTGCGGGGTCAAGTGACAGTTCCATTGAAATTATTTTTTTAAAATAAATTCCATACTATTTTCCATAGTGGCTGCACTAATCTGCATTCCCACCAACAGATTTTTAAATTTTTAGATTCTATGATAAAAGTCTCCATTCCTGATGGTATTTTAAATGTGCCAAACCATGACTTTTCTTATGTTGTTGGTTAATCTGATTAGGATGATTATTGGTGTAATGGAGAGGTATTTTGTGAGGGACAGAGACCATCCTGGCATAGTTATCAATGTCAGATGGAATGAAAAAAAAAGAAAAAAACTGGGAAAAATGCACCATGTACATGACTTTGCCACATTAATAGCACGCTCCCAAACCTTGGCTTTACTCTGGGAAAAAAGTGGGTAGACACAAAATGACCCCTTTCATTTGGAAGTCAGACACATTTCTCAATAGTGGAATTTCTATGATATTTCCTCACACAATTCTAAAAAAGCAGTACTGCTTGTGAGCTTATGAAAGACAAGCCAAATAGTATTCCCTTGTGTGTAAACATATACTGGAGCTTACCCAGCTCCATTCTCTCTTCAGTTCACCGGAAAAGGGATGATTTAATTTAGAGCACTGGTATGTGTTCCTGTGTGGAGGGGAGTGATAAGCGGCTAAGAGAAATGAGTGCCCTGTATAGTGTGTTATCATTTCGCAAATGGAAGCTGTGTACATTGATTTTACTTTGCCACGGTGAAAATTTCCTTTTTTTCGTTTATGTAATTTTCTTATTCCTTAAAATGTCTGAATGAAAGATTCGCCCCCTCCCCGCCTCCACACACACACAGCCTGCACCTCAAATAAAAGAAGTGTTGGTGCTGGTGGGGGAGATTAAGAAGCAGAAGCAAATCAAAATTACTTGAGAAGACAATTTAAGTATTATCGTTTTGGAACTTCTACTAGACTTTGTGTGCCTTCTGTGAAAAAAGTGAATCATGTGACACTGGAGAATCAAAGGAATAAAAGAATAAAAGATTAGCTCGCCAGCTGTTTTAAAAGTTGGTTGAAAATGGGAGGGCCAGTGAAAAATTGTCAACATAAGAGACAATAGGGGTGACCTTTTAAGGGGCACACATTTGGAGAAGGCTTGGGAAAGCTGTGTCCTCATGAAAAAATGATATCAACATAGGAGGCAATAGGCAGGGACGTTAAAGGCTTATCCTGACTGCTTGTCGATCCTGGTTTTCCTTAAGTAACCATTTCTAACACTATTATTGCTTCCTTTGGATCCCAGCTCCATGATTGTCCCTTTTTCTCAGTATGTGATGCTCTTGAATTGCCCTTCCATTTTCAGTCACTTCCTCTGCCCTTTGAAATGGTGGTGCTGTGCAAGGATTCCTTCTTCGCCCTCTTACTGTTCGCTTTCCTTGTGTGATAACATCTGCTCCCAGCTTCCAGCCCTGACCTCATGCTGCTGAGCTCCGCGTCTGGTCTTCACCTGCCTACTACCTAGCACCCCCTGACGGGCTCAGGCACCCTGTGTCCGACGCTGTGTGTCAAAGTGAGGTGCTTCCTCTCCTCCAGCTTGTTCTCTTCGTGTTCTCATCCACCTGGTCATCTCAGAGGAACATCTGAGTCCTTCTAACTCTTCCCATCTCTCCAGGTTTTGTTTCTTTCTTTGGAGAGAGAGAGAGAGAGAGAGAGAGAGAGAGAGAGAGAGAGAGATTTGTTGTTCCACTTATTTATGTGTTGGTTGATTCTTGTATGTACCTTGATGGGGGATTGAACCCACAGCCTTAGGCGTATCAGGATGATGCTCTAACCAACTGTGTCACCTAGCCAGTTTTAAATTGGAGTTTTTTCACCCCACCCAGATCCTAATATTTTGTTAGTACTACAGTTCTCTGCCCACAATATCTTAAATTTGCTTTTCTCTGCCTGCAAAATACTCGTGTGTGTGTGTGTGTGTGTGTGTGTGAGAGAGAGAGAGAGAGAGAGAGAGAGAGAGAGAGAGAGAGAGAGAGAGAATAATACATTTCTATTGTAAAACAACAGAAATGTATTCTCTCACAGTTTTGGAGGCCAGAAGTAAAAAAATCAAGGTGTGGGCAGGGCCATGCTCCCCTGAAGGTGCCAGGGGAGGGTCTCTCCCTGCCTCTTCTAGCTTCTGCTGTTGTTGATAACCGAAGACGTTCCTTCGCATGTATCACTCCAATCTATGCCCCTGTAGTCACCTGGCACACTCCTAGTGTGTCTGTGTTTATTAGATTTTACTTAGTCTTTGAATATAAGCTTCTAGATGCCAAGGATATCTGGATTCCAATCAGCTCTGACCACATTGTGGATGCTCAGTAATTGCTAAACATGAATCAATTTGCATTTTACTAAGAGGAGCATGATATGGAGGAGGGTTTTAAATATCTCTGGAGTGAATAAGCCAGGGAGTGGGGACTATAAGTTTGCTCTTTAATTTTGCTTCCTCCTGCCCAGCCAGTGTGGTTTAGCGGTTGAGCATCCATCTCTGAACCAAGAAGTCACAGTTTGATTCCCAGTCAGGCACATACCCAGGTTTTGGGCAAATCAATGATTTTTCTCATCATTGATGTTTCCATCTCTCTCTCCCTCTCCCTTCCTCTCTGACATCCATAAAAATATATTTAAAAAAATAATATTGCTCCCTCTAGGTTTCATATGTAACTGCTCTGGCCTGGTTGTACTGTTAGGACTGGGTAACTCAGGGGACAGCAGTGAGCACCAGGACTAGAACTTAGTACTGGTACTGCCACTAAGGAGTGGCATGGGTACTGGTCGTTTGTCCTAGACCCTGTTTTCGTCAAAAATGGAAATAGCATTTGCCCTATATTCCTTTTAGGGTTTTTGTGTGGACCAGTGGGAAAAAATGCATAATAACGTTTTATAAAAATGTACCATTTTCATTTGCTTTAGGCAGGAGCATTGTAATCCTAATAATTTCAGCTTTCTTCAAGACTTACCTTTATCAGGTTTTTAAAAAATATTATTAACATTCTGTATAAACAAGATTATTGAAGTAGAAATGCTTTAATGAATGGTAAAGCTTGGGCTTGTTTGTTCCCCAAATTAAATCAGTTTGGTAGGAAATGATTATAAAATGTGGCATGGTTTTGATTTAGCTTTTTTCTATTAAACAAATGAGTAATTATCTACTATGATCTGGGAACCAAGAAAGCATTCGTTTAGACCGGCATTTAAGAATTAGGAATAGGCAGTATAGACTTTGAGACTTTATGGACACATTTGCTGGTGCTTTAGTTCTGTCTAAACTTTTATAGACGCATTGGTCTATAAACGTTATTAAAAATGATGGTTACAACTTGCCCTTGTCAGAAGTGGAGAGTTTCACAAAATACAGCAGGCCAAACTGCAGATGAGAGGTCTTTTTCTTCCACGTTGGTTTCTGCCATGAAAGCAGAGAGTGGCTTTGAAAACGCGCTGTCCTAGGAGTATCTTGTGCTGCACAGATGTTTAGTGAATGTAAATTATGTTTGAGGGTGAGACCATCCCAGCGGTTATTAGTGAGAAAAGAAAATGATGACATTGATAGGGCTGGAGGGACCGGGAGTAGGGGAATTTTGGGGAAAAGAGAACATTTAATTAAGAATTGAAGGTTCATTTGGCTCAGTGTGAAAATGGAATTGAGCTCGTTAGCCAGTTGGTCCAGGAAAGGCGGTATTGTTATCGGAGAATTGTGTGGATTGCTCTTCTCCTTTGCTAGCGAGAGTGGGGTTCTGGGGGTACGGCTGGAATAAGCCTTCCTGGAGGCCCCCATGGGAGGATGAGATGTGGTAGGAAGCTTTATTTGTGTGGAATTGCACCCCTGAGTTGCAAAAGTCTCATTTCCCTAAAACCAGTCTTGGAAGATGCAGCTGGGATTCAGCAGAGCTGGAAGCGAAGCCCGTGTCCAGAGTTTCTGTTCCGTGGTGGAGCTGGGTCCAGTTCAGCACCAGGCTGGTTCCACTCGATCAGTCCAGTGTGTGTGGGGTCCCCGTGGCTGTGGGCCATGTCGGTGAGGACAGAGCTGAGAGCCTCACAAACCAGGAGTCAGGCGCAGCAGTAAGAGAGGATACTCCTTTGCTGGGGAGCTTATGTATCTCAGATTTTGTGCCCTGGCAGTGGCCACACCCATCCTGGCCAATGACCTGTTCCCAGGTGTGACTGACCGTTAAATACCTTTCCTGTGTCACCCAGACTTTACTGGGCATGCCTGTAATATTCCACCTTCCCTTTGTTCCTTTCCAGTTAATTAATAACTGGGTTAAATACAACGACAGATATCATTATGATTGAATTGGTTTCAGAATCACCACGAGAGGACAAAACAGATTATTATTATTATTTTTTAAAATATTTCCTAAGGGATCTGTGAGCTTAAGGGGAGTTCTGCCCTGGGGCTGGGGGAACAGGATACAATGAACAGGAAGTCTGGTCTTTTGGGACAGCTTGGAAAGTGAGGCAAGGGCTGGAAAAGGCCAGTGTCAGGGGTTAAAGAAAGAAAGTACAGATCCTGAACGATCTTGAACAAGGAATAGCAGCAAGTGAATGAATGCTTCCAGGATTGTCAGGTTTAAACTCTGTTGGGCGCATGTTGTTTTCTTCCCAGTATTGCCTTGGTTCCTCTGACTGAGGAAATTAGAACCCTCTAGGTATTCATGGCTGGCTGAGTGTGATGCTTGGGCACACCCCTGATGAGAGGGAGGGAGAGGATGAAACAAGGATTCGGAACCACCATGTCATTTGCAAGACATTCTTCCCATCCATGTTGTTACAAATGGCAGGGCTTCCTTCTTTCTCATCACTGAATAAAAATTTTATACATGTATGTACATGTCGCATCGTCTTCATCCATTTATCTGTTGATGGACACTTAGATTGTTTCCACATCTTGGCTATTGTGAGTAATTTTGCAATGGACATGGGAGTGCAGATCTCTTCAATATCCTGTCTTCATTTCCTTTGGATGTATATCCAGAAATGGGATTGTTGGATTCCATGGTAGTTGTATTTTTAGTTTTTTGAACAAGCCTCCATATTGTTTTCCGTAGTGGCCGAAGCAATTAATATTCCCAACAACAGTGCACAAGGGTTTCCTTTTCTCCTTGTTATCTGTTATTTTTTTGATGATAGTCATTCTAACAGATGTGAGGAGATATCTCATTGTGGTTTCGATTTGCATTTCTATGATGATTAGTGATGTTGAGCATTTTTTGCTGCCCCTGTTGGCCATTTGTGTGTTTCCTTGAGAAAAATGTCTATTTGGGTCCTCTGCCAATTTTTAAAACCGATTGTTTGGATTTTTTGCTATTGAGTTCTGTGAGTTCTTTATATATTTGGAATCAGTATCTAATTTTAGAATAGTTGCATAGCCCTGAAACTATTCCCATACCCAATATTAGTCACTCCTCATTCTTTCTCTTCTTTAGCCCCTGGAAACTATTGCTAATATACTTTTGTTTCTATAGATTTGCCTGTTCTGGAATTTCTGGATAAATGGAATGATACAATTTGTGGTGTTTTGTGACTGACGTCTTTTACTTAGCATATTTTCAAGGTTAATCTATATTTTAGCATGTATCGGTACTTTATTTCTTTTTATTGCCAAATATTAAAGTATATGGATACACTACCACATTGTATTATCCATTTATGAGTTGATGGACTTTTTGGTTATTTCCTTTGTTTTTGCTATTATGAATAATGCTATAAACATTCGTGTATCTGGTTTTGTGTGGCCATTTGTTTTCATTCTCTTGGATATTTCCCTCGGAATGGAATTGCTGGGTCATATGGTAACTCTGTATTGGAACTCACCATTATAAACTGAAACGTAATAGGTTTATAAGCATTTATATTACATTTTCTATGATGGGCAGCAATATGAGAGTTAAATGTAAATTTAGAACAAAGTTATAACTTCCCATAACAAGTTCAGATATGGCCTTTGTATTTGCTGGGAAAAACAGAATCACCTGTTGGATATTTAAGAAGGAAACATTTCCGTTTTTTTCTTTTTTTTTTTCAATATAAATGTTAAAATTTCATAATGTGAATATAGGACAAAAGCAATTTTTATATATGTGTAAAGAGTGACAAGATGAGTGGAGAGGGGAAAAACAAGGCGTTAATGCAAGGAACAAAGTGTGATGAGTCAAAAGAGATGTGAAGAAAGAGGAGGGAAGGTTTCCTGATGTATTCATTCAGCATACTCATTTTGCTAAATGTCCGATACTGGTCTAGGCCTTGGAAATAGAGAACAAATAGGGGCCCTGCTCTTCTGGATTTCCGTTTACTGAGGGCATGCTGCTAATACTGTATGGTGTATGTTACTGCTTGGTGTAAGACTTAGTAGGTGCCATGTGCACCCTTTATCTCCTAGACAGCCTCTCTCTGTTTCCCAGAGTAACGTGTGCATACCTCCATTATCGCAGTCAACGCAGCTCAGGGATCGCGTGTGAGAATGTGAATATCCATTTTTCATCCACTCAGGTCTTTTCATGAAATTAGGGATCACCTACTGCACTTGGGGCACTGTACTAGATGCTGAGTGTGTGTGTGGCTGAGTGGCCCAGTGAGTCACTCTCTTTAAGCCCTGGTTTTCTCATTTTCACAACGGGGATAATAATAATGATACTGACCATTTTTCATAAAGATGAAGTCTCGTGAGATATACCTAGCAGAGTGCCTGGTACATATTAACCAGCAAATGGTCAATATTATAATCATACTATATCTTTTAACAACAACAAAAAAATGAAGTAACCTCAATATTAAAAATGCTCAAAATGGAAAACATTTTCTATGTCTTCCTATGATGACAAACTTTATTTTTCATTTACTCTTCCATGTCCACATGAACACATTTAAAATATTAAAAACAATAACATATACCATTTATATATACATTTATACCATTACTGGTACACCAAGTATTTCCCTTGCTTTGGCATATTTTTCATTATTAGCATATTTAGAGCTAAAAATTCTCAGGTTGAAGGTGAAACTTATGGGTAAGTAATTTAAAGCAGTCTACACATGAAATGGAAGTGAAGCCAGAGAGGGTTGCATTTTGAGTAAAGAAACATCTGCAGTTTGCTACACAGTCACCAAAAGGAAATTGGATCATGTATCAGCTACGTGATTGAATAAGACTTTCATCTTTTAAAGAACTTTTCCTGCCTAAAATCCACATTCATCCGTTATTGGAAATGAAGCTTGCGGTACATATATTGTGACACAGAGTTTGGGGACCCTCAACATGTGCTGCTGTTGGTGAACTTAACTGGAAATCAGAAAGAATGATTTTTAAAGCTTCTTCAGGCTCACACATTCAGATTGCTTCATTTTCCTAACATGGACAATTTAGTCAATTCTTGCATGATTCTTTTCAGACTCTAAATTATTAGTTTTTAGAAATTATCAATCACTTCATCTTTTATATATTATGAATGCTGTACTTTAAAAAAAAAAAACTTACTTATTAAGCTAGTTAGAGAGAAGAGACTTGGCTTTAGGCTCTCAGTTCTTTTTACCCCTGCTGCTCCAGCCCCTCAAATTATATGTACCCACGCCTAGCCCAGGTTCCTCTGCACCAAGCATGTCAAACTCAAAGGCTAACATGGGCCAGATAGACAAGGTTTAAGTTTATGTGGGCTACAAAAAACCGAAAGCTTTAGTTTTCATAGAAACGTAGGTTTATTTCGATAGAGACATGCTGAATACAAAGGCCTGAAATAAATGAGTCATCGTTAACATAAAATAATAGAACCTTTTAATAAAAATTAATATTTTTTCTTGAACATTAACTTACCAGACACTGAATAACTGCACAAATTAATAAGCGTAATGCCAATAAACCTATTTTTCTTGTTCTCCGAAAGTGAAATATTTCCTGTTGCGCACACCAAACAAGTCAGTCCAAGACTAATGACGTGGCAATCGGCTGCTAAAATATTCGCTGCTAGTATTAGTGGAGAGAAACGGTGCGCCTGTGTGTAAGGCGCTTAAGGGAAATGAATGCAACACGATTATAGTAATCAGTCATTAGTTAACATTGTAGTTTGTTATTAATAATTATGTATAACAGGCTATTGTAAAAATTGTTACGAAATTTTTATTAAAACGTTTTTTACATACTGTTATATTGGCTGGGCCGCAAAAATATTTGTTGTGGGCCGCATGTGGCCCACTGGCCATGAGTTTGACATGCTTGCTCTGCGCTATTTGGGTCTCTTTTTGTGTCTGCTACTCTGCCATGTCCGTATTTATTGCCATGTAGCTGCTGAATACATGACTATGTTGAGTTTGTGAAAATTCAGCACAGAGATAGCCTAGAGCTTAGGACTCTAGTGACTACTTGCCAAATCCAAAGGACACTGTGGTCATCAGTTTACTGGACCCTGTGTATCTGACCCTGTTAGCCACTCCTTGCTTCCTGAAGTTTCTTGGTCCTTGGCTCTTGTGGAGCTACATTCTCTTACCAGTCTTTTCACCAACTTTCCCACGTTTTCCTCACAGCCTTTCACAATTCCTTTACCTCTTCCTTCCTCTTGAATGTAGGTGTTTGTATTGTCCAGTGAGAACCTTTCCTCAATAGATATAAGCTGGTGATAATTATCCACAACCAAAAGGTTAGCATCTGTAAGATAATGGGGGAAGAAGAGTAGGTAAGTGAGCACTGGACACAGGGCAGTTGATTCACCAAAGGAAAAATACAGCTGTTAACCTTTACCAGGAATCAGAGAAATGCAAATGAATATACAAGTAGGCTATCCATTTTTTAAATATTAATTACCTAAACGATTTTTTAAATGCCTTTTGCTAATTAGGGCATACTAAGCCTCTTACTTTTACTATGCTGCTGATAGCATTGTAAATTAGTGATCTGTTTCAAAAACCTTAGAGGGTTTATAGGTACTGAACAGTGATTCCAATTATGGTACTTCTTCTACAGCAGGTAATACTGATTTCCTACCTAGCATCTGTGTCCTTGCATCCTTTCTATAAGAACTCTGAGTTTGTCCAGGAACAGAACCCTCCCCCCAGGCAGGGGTAACTCCTGATTAGTTGAGTCACTGAAGGTAACCCATTTCCTTAAGCTGGTGACTCATTTCTAACCCAGGAGATATGGAGGATGTCAGCTGTGTGTCTCTCAATTTTTAATAACCAACAGCATCCCTGCGAATTTGTTGTGGTGCTGAATACAGTTTGGGAATTGTGGTCCCAACCTATATATAAATAATTAAAATCAAACTTATAATAGAAAATAATAGAAATGACTTAACTAATTTAGTAAACTTTAACAGTAGCTACTTATCTAATCAATTAAATATAGCTCTTATGACACAAATCTAAGAGAAAGGCAGGCTACAGAATTGTGTATATGCTTTTGTCATTCTGTGAGGGAAAACTATGCCTGTGAAAAAACTTAGTGAAATCCACCAAAAAGAAATGCTATATGTAAACACGCTGGGTTGCACTATTATAAAGATACCCCTACCATACCGGCCTAACTAGTCTTCACTCTTTAAGTACATTTCTTTCCAATCCATTAACAGTTCTCTGTAAATAATTTGCTAGCGACTGCCTTTATTTATATTCTTCACACCCTTTATCTACTTTCCCTTGTTTTCCCTCTCTCTAATTTCTGGCTATTTAATTTGCTTTCTTTTCTTTTATCCAGCCCTCTTGAGCAGTTTATCTCTTCAGTCCTTTAGAAATGGCACATCAAGGCTATCAAAATACTGTACACACATACAGGTCTGGGCTGTTATGTTCGGTTGCAGTAAGCACACCATTTTCATGGACAAATTAATTATACCTGGTGTTCTGTTAAAATATAACTAGTGTTAATAACCATAACAGTTCTCCTGGAAACCAGATTTATGTTTTAAGTGTGTTGAGAATAGATTTCTGTCAAGGGTTAAGACACAGAAACCTATGGTGAGTTTGATTTCCTTTGGAATGTTTTATAAACTATCAGAAGCAAATCTCATTCCTGTGAAAATTCCTCATAGGAAAATATGACATTATCTTTTCAGTAACAGATACTGAAGCAGATGGGTCAGAGTTAAAAGGATAAAGCTTGAGACTCAGAGATCATGAAATAGGAGTTTGACCATCTGGCAAGAGTCGGCATCAGCTAGACCAACCTGGGAATTGATCCTGACCACGTGATTCAATATATAACCTTGGGCAACTCTTTAGATTTCTCTGCGGCCTGTTTCTCTACTTTAAATTTAGGGCAGCCATTTTTCCCACATAGATTTATTATAATCATTAAATCCATTCATTTGTCAGATGATTATTAATCACCTACTGTGGATCAAGCATTGTGCTAGGAACATTGTATTCTAAAGTAAAAGATTCAATAAAGTGATAATTGGACTGCTCTTTAATTTCTGCTCCAAATCCTTGCAAATTTTAAAGCATTTAGTTGAAAGGAATTTGGTATATAACAAAATATCAGGTACTTATTGGCTATACTTCAGGGATTTCTTCAGGGAGTCTAGTCTGCAAAAATGTGTTCCTTTGGAGATATTACTATGAATGGTCTGCTTGTATTCACTGCCTTTCCATGCCAAGCTTAAATTTGAGCAAATTATGTTATATTCTGTTTACTTTGGTAATCCATGGGTTTGTGTTTTTAATGTGGTTTATATTTTATTGTATTTATTATTCATCCTTTCTAACAAAATTGTTATGCCACAATTATCTACTCATTTTTTAAAGAAAAAGAAAGAATAATCTAAGCCAAGAATTTTACTAATGGGCTCTGGCCACTCTGACCAGGTATGGTTTTGTAATATGGTATCAGTATCCTGCACTTTCTGTTACTTAAATCATGAGTAACAATAGTGGGCAGAATGATGCAAAGATTCCCGAAACCCTGTTTTTGTGGAAATAGGCACAATCTTTTTAGCAGAGTTTTTAAATGATCTAGAAACTATGAAATGTATTGCTTAAAAAAGATTAAGTTGTCTTTACCTGTGAAGCCAATTAAAGGTTCCGTGTGAATAGGATTTTGTTAATGGCATTTCATAGTCCTAACTCTGCTACACATTATGCAAACACTTCAAAGGATGAACAGTGAAATGAATTGTATATTCACTTGTAAGTAAAACTTACAAATTGTTGTATGTGGGTTTTTTTTTTTGTGTGTGTGATATTTGAGATAATTTACTGCCATCTGAAGCAGCCATTCCCATTAACCCCTACTTCTAGAGTTCATGGGGTCCCTTATGTTTCTCCCACCAGTAGGCGGAAAGGGAATTCTAAAATTTTAGTGTGAAAGGAATTTTGTTGAGCAGATGTGACAGCTTCTAACACCTGGAGATGGCTGTTGGGTCTGATGAAGAGGTAGCAAACATCAGTCAGAGAAGAGAAGAGATACCTGGCTGGGCCTGTCAGGTCCCTTTTTCCTGGTCTGGTTGAACTACAGAAGATGGACCTAAAGAATTCTTATTTACCGTTTGCTTTGGATTCCAAACTAATTATACGCGTGTGCAATCTTGTTAACTCTTGTCTCCAGTTGGAGGATAGGGGAAACGAATTTCCTCTCTCTGTCTTTACATGTGTAAGCCTAGGACAAGACTTAAAACATGGTGGAAGCAATAATCTGCCTTTGAGGGGACCCCCCCTCCCCATGTCATTTCCTGTTGTATTTAACTTGCTTCGTGGGAACATATTTCTTCCAAGATGGTAACAAGAAAGAATTAGCAGGGCAGTTCCTGATGGCTGTAGAGTATTTATTAGATAACTAGAGGCCCGATGCACAAAATTTGTGCAAGAGTAGGCCTTCCTTCCCCCGGCTGCTGGCACTGGCTTCCCTCTGGCACCAGGGACCCGGGCTTCCCTCCAGCCACCTGCAGGCACCTGAGACCCAGGCTTCCCTCGCAGCCCCGGCTTCGTCAGGAAGGTCGTCCGGTCTAATTAGCATATTACGCTTTTATTATTATAGATTGCTTCATTTTCACAACTACTGGCCATGTTAAAATGCTTTCTTTCCTTTTTTATGAAAACCAGAATTGAAAGGGCTAATGAAATGTCAACACAAAGAAAGCTAAATGTCAGTAGGATTTACCTAATATCTACCGGGAAAAATACCAGTTGTATAGTTGTATTACAAGAGTCAGGAAGTAGTGAGTCCTATTCTTAACAAGCTTACAAACTAAACAGAACACAAATATGTGAAAAGAACTAACGTGGATGGTTTTAGAAGGGTGAGAGGTCACTAGAGGAATTCCAGTTAGCGTATCTTGCAGGGTGATGTCCACGATTGGACTAGTATCTTGGGAAGACAGACTAGCAGTACAGGACAGTATGGGCAAAAGCATTGAAGCAGAAGTGAGTTGTCCTATAACGGGGCTGACAGATTGATTTCTTATAATTAACTGAAGCAGATAACAAGTGAGAAATGAGAAGAGACCTGGGAAATGGGTGCTCCTGAATGTCTTTGAAAGTTAGCCTAAACTAAGAGTCCATTAGATACAAGCTGGGGAACTGCGCCTATTCTGTATTTTGATTCACTGTGGTTCCTGTCTCTTGAATTGAGCTGGGTCCATGGGCGGTGTGGAGTCATTGTGTGTTGAATAAGGGCCATGACCAGCAATGCAGCATAGAGCAGTGTGTGCATTAAAATAAAGTTTTCTCTCTGTGTGCATTTTAGCTGAAGACTATTTGTAATTTCTTGCAAGGGATGTTTTAAGCTCAGATAATTAAGACACCAGAATTTAATTATATATAAGTTAAAAGTGTTTGTGGATCCTGGGTCAATGGAGTTTTCTAGGCAATTAATGAAAATAATGAAATTGAGTACATAACTCAAGAAATACACCAATAGACGTTTTCTAGTTATTGAGTTTACTAATTGTTGACTTCTGAAGCATCAGTTTTTTTCTCTTGACTTACTCACATGTCTATTATATAAAATAGAACTGTACTTTTGTGGTTTCGTATCCTTTGGGGTGAAAGCATGTTTTCATTAGGGGGGAAGATAATATTATTAGAAAGTGACCTAAGTTTCATTATAAAAATGCACCAAAAAATAAAAATCTAGCAAACAATTTCATTTTTTTTGGTAGAAGGAAGTTACTAAAAAAATTTTTGGAGGGAGTAAGATAAGTCTTGTGAGAAATTTTAGGAAGGATAAGAAAGCCCCTCCCCCCATTTTTAACTTAACTATCTCAAAGTTATTCTGACAGTGAATGTGTTTAGTGGAGTAAAAAGAAATACTAAATAATCAAAGAGAGAAAGACAGTGGACATTGGTACAGAGCCCCTGAACTGAAGGAGGGCTAGAGAAGGAGGAAAATGCCAGGATAAGGTCTTGAGGTATTTAATTCTATAGAATTAAGTATTCAGAGGGGATTTCAGCGGCTTAGACATCTGTTGAATAACAAATATCACTAAATATTTATCATCTGAGGATGATTTGGGGTTATGTAGAGGACAAGCTCAAAAACAGAAACCATGGTTTTGTTTCATGCAAGAAGGGAAGGAAAACTCATTTGAATTTGATGTGGATTTCGCATGTACTGTTTACATGTGCTATCTTGGCACTCAAGGTCATTCATGCAGGATATTATATACTCAAATGTTCCAATGGTTGTCAAACTGTCGGTTGTGATTCTAGAGCAGGGGTGGGCAAACTTTTTGACTCGAGGGCCACAGTGGGTTCTTAAACTGGACCGGAGGGCCGGAACAAAAGCATGGATGGAGTGTTCGTGTGAACTAATATAAATTCAAAGTAAACATCATTACATAAAAGGGTACGGTCTTTTTTTTTTTTTTTTTAGTTTTATTCATTTCAAATGGGCCGGATCCGGCCTGTGGGCCGTAGTTTGCCCATGGCTGTTCTAGAGGGTTCTTGAAATCAATTTAGTGAGTTGAAATAGTATTAGGAAAAAAATAGAATAAAAAAGATAGCATAGTGAATGTATTAAGGGAAATATAATTTAATGAAACTTGCTTCTGCACTATTAATACACATGAATAATGTTGGATTGCAAAATATAGTCCTTACTGTGAATCATGGTCAAGAATGTAAAAGAAATAATCAAAAAATGCAAAAAACGTAAGAGGTGCCCTATTTCATGAGTTAAGTTGTGTCTGTCTAGCATGTATGTGGTGAAGCCTAGTTAAGTTTTCTTTAAGAAGATGAGTGGGCAGACACCTTGGGGAAGATGGGTAGTTCTCTGGTGTCACAGAGATGTTTGAAGTCATAGAGTTCTTGTCCTTGGCAAGTGGCCCCTTGCATGGGTCCTGTCAGCTCCTCAAAGCAAATCCTGGTCAACTCTTTTGTACTTAGTACTTGAAAGTGGTCAGAGTCACTGTGTCTAGCAACTGACAAGAAGGTCAAGAAGGAGAATTTACCTAGTTCTTTAAAACAGATATTTTCTCTGCTGGCTCCTATGCTTTAGAAGGAAACCGTGTCTTTTTATTTTGTTCTACTGAGAATATTTCAGAGTTTTGGAGGAGCATTGCCTGGTTGTTAGAAAAAGGAGAATTTACCTTAAGTGAGCAAGTTTGAAACAGAGCTAAAGGTCATCTTATAAGGTTTGCAGATGATTATTAATAAATTTCTCACTTAGGGATATGCTTATACAGGGTGGGTAAAAGTAGGTTTACAGTTGTGCATATACGAAACAGAGTTCACTTGTATTATTATTTATTAATTATTACTTATTTGTTTTACAACTGTAAACATACTTTTGCCCGCATTGTATATTCAGTGCACAGGTTATCTAAGAAATGTAAACTAATACTGAATCCTACTTTGGGTAAACATTCATGTAAATTAGTTTTTTGGGCAAGTTCAATATTTTATTGAATACTAGAGGCCTAATCCATGAAGATTCGTGAAAGAATAGGCCTTCCTTCCCCTGGCTGCCGGCATCGCCTTCGCTCTGGTCGGAGCCGCCTTTCCGCCTTCACGCCAGCCCGGAGCTGCCTTTCTGCCTTTGCTCTGGCCCAGAGCCGCCTTTCCACCTTCCCACACTGCCCAGAGGCCCCCAGCTGCTAGGCACATGCAAGCTGCCCACAGGCCCACCATCTTTGTTGGGTTAATCTGCATACTCACTCCTGATTGACTGGTGGGTGTTGCAAAGGGATGGTCAATTTACATCTTTCTCTTTTATTAGTGTAGATAACATTTCAGTATGTCTTGCATTTAATTGACCTTTTGTTACTTGATTAAAGCTTTAAATAATTATGTAATGAATGGTGTTTGTGATGGAAAAAGATGGAAGTTCTACTGCTTCACTACACATTATTTATTTTTTATTTTATTTTTAAAATATATTTTATTGATTTTTTACAGGGAGAAAGGGAGAGGGATAGAGAGTTAGAAACATAGACGAGAGAGAAACATTGATGAGAGAGAAATATTGGCCAGCTGACTCCTGCACACCCACTACTGGGGTTGTGCCCACAACCAAGGTACATGCCCTTGACCGAAATTGAACCTGGGACCCTTCAGTCCTCAGGCCGACACTCTATCTACTGAGCCAAACCGGTTAGGGCCATTTTTTATTTTTGTGATTCATTGAATAGTGATTCTTTAATAGATCGAGAGGACCATATGTATATCTTTCAAAGAAAACTGATATTACTGAAAAGGTATTGGTAAGACTCTTGGACTAATTGAAAAACTAAGAATAAGTGCTTGGTGCTGGATAAACTTTAAAAATGTCAGAACACAGCTGAATGAATTCAGATTTCTTGCTTCCCAAACTAGTTCTCTATCACCCACTCAATATTATCTTTTTATTTTTGCTGAAATATTGGCCATGTTGAATATTGCCAGAAAACAATTGAATTTTCAATGTTTCATGTTAGTCAGGTATGGATTTTATTGCCGACTAATGACTGCAGGATGTATCCACTTTGAGCTCAGTTGGAACTTTTGGCCATGATCATTATTTAATATCAGTCTCCTTGGCAACAAGTACAAAATTATAAGCAAACAAACAGATGGATTCAGAACTTAAGTGATCATCAGTCCTAGGAGTGAGCAGCTGGCCTTCTCTGGGAGGCGTAATATCATTTCCTTAGTTTGTGTGTCTGCCTGCACTCCTCAGCAGGCTGGAGGTCAGACCAGTGCTGCAAACAGGGCCATTTGCCTCCAGGTTCCAGTATCTGCTAACAGGGAGCCTCACCCATATCTCTGCCTCTTTCTCTCCTTTCCTTCTCCTTTCTCCTCTTTTTATTCTCTGTGTGAATGTGCATGTTTGAGCCATACCAGCTCTGCCTGTCCTTTTACAGGTGCTTGAAAAGAAAGAAAAGCAGAGAAAGCATATCAGCAAAGCTATTTATTACATTATCCCAGACACTACTCCAGGTTGTAGTTTCACCCACAGGCTTGCAGCTTGTTATGAATTTGGCTGGTGCAATTCCTGCTGTTGGCTGAGTCATCACGCCCCAGTTGGCCTGGCCTGTTAGTCAACATTTATAGCCTTGGAACCATTGTTCCTTTGGAGCAAGATCATTGTTCCTCATCTGTCTTTCCGGGGGTCGGGGGAGAAGTGGCCTCTGTGCTCTGGTTGTAATGGGCTCCACGGCACGGTTTTCCTAAATTGGGAATCTGCTGGGGCTGGGAATCTAGCCCAGAGGTCATACCATGGTTGCTGTCCACATGGTAAGATGACCTGGTGTCTGTGAGACTGCAATATCCAAACAAATCACCTCTTTATTCAGTTCACCAGCTTTTTTTTTTTTAATATATTTTATTGATTTTTTACAGAGAGGAAGGGAGAGGGATAGAGAGAAGCATTGATGAGAGAGAAACATCGATCAGCTGCCTCCTGCATACCCCCTACTGGGGATGTGCCCACAACCAAGATACATGCCCTTGACCCGAATCGAACCTGGGACCCTTCAGTCCATGGGAGGGCTCCCGGGCATGTCCAGCCCGTCTCGCTCAGTCCCGATTGGCCAGACCCCAGCAGCAAACTAACTTACTGGTTGGAGCATCTGCCCCCTGGTGGTCAGTGCATGTCATAACAAGCGGTTGAGCAGCTTTAGCATATCATTAGCATATTGCGCTTTGCTATCGGGCGACCGTTTTGTGAACGGACATTTATCATATTAGGCTTTTATTATATAGGATTAGTGTCAGGTACACAGCATAGCAGTTAGACAAACATATGCTTTACAGAGTGTTCCTGGGGATCTGTATTTCTCTATCTGTAAGTCATGTGGAACTCTACCAGAAAGTCAGTATAAGACCTCATAAAGGAAGCCCTGTGTCGTCTAGCTCCTTCAGGAGATGACTGAGCTGTTACAATCTACGTTGTTGAGGAGATGGTTGGAGTTACTTTCTCTTCACTGGCCAAACTTCTCTGGTAATTTGATTAGAATTATATCTGTGCTGGCTGGGCTTCATCTGACCTTGATCAATTTGCAATCATCATTCCAAGGTAAGGTGCCCCTAGGGGTCTGAAAATTGGGGAATGCTGCAGAATTGTTTTGTTGATTTACGGGGATGATTTGAAAATATGTTGGGCTCTGGCTGGTTTGGCTCACTGGATAGAGCATCGCCCTAGGGACTGAAGGGTCCCAGGTTCGATTCTGGTCAGGGGCATGTACCTTGGTTGCAGGCACATCCCCAGTAGGGGCTGTGCAGAAGGCAGCTGATCGATGCTTCTCTCTCATCGATGTTTCTAACTCTCTATCCCTCTTCCTCCCTCTCTGTAAAAAATCAATAAAATATATATTAAAAATAAAAAGAAAGAATATGTTGGTTATCATTCCTCTGCTCCTCACAGTGATCTGTGAGCATGGGTTCCTGCCTGCTGCCATGTTTGAAGAGCCATAGATGAAAGAAAGAAAAGCCCCCGTGGAAATTATTACTGTTTTATTCTGAAAAGTTTTTTTCTGTTTATCTAATAAATAGTTTAATTTAAAACAGTTTTGTGCAGCAAACCTGGAAAATCATCATTAACATTTATTGCACAGGGTGATATATTGCTAGTAATTGCTAAAATATACGCTGGCTTACTAGGTACGTTTGGTTCCCTTCTATGAAGAAACACAGCATGTATTGACACCTCTCTCAACAAGCCTGCTAGGACCGGAGCTCCTTAATCATACCATGGCCTGTTGAAAAGCTGCACCTGCATGCCTACTTGCAGTAGGGGTGGGGTGGAGCAACCGTATTGGTGGTGATTGGGCAGAGAAATTGAGGCCCATGGGTAAAAGTTGCAGAGTTTTCAGGGTTGGTCATGGATTCAGTGACTGTTGAGAGGGATAGGATGACTTAGGAGAGAGATGCTAGCATTGAAGAATATAAAGTTGCCCTCTGAAGTTCATGATTTCTGAGGCCTCTGGTTCACTCTCTGGCATGCCTGCTCTCCTCTTTCCCTCTGTAGGAGTAGCTCTTACACAGTCCATTGCAGTTGTTCACTTGTCTGTTTCCTCACTGTATGCTCCATAGGAGTAGAGACCTACCTTTCGCGTGTGCTGGGGTCCAACCCCAGCGGGTCCAGGGGTCCCCAAAGGTGTAGACGGAGTCGGCGAAGAAGGAATGACATGGAGACAGCGTTCAGTTGATCAGCAGCCTAGCCAGGATCTCTAACCCGGATCTCCAGAGAGGTTGTGCTTCAGATCTCCAGCGAGGTTCTGTAGCCATGTTCCCTCGCTAGGTTCTCCAGCCAGGTTCTGTCCAGGCTCTCCAGTCAGGTTCAGTGTCCAGGTTCCAGTCAGGTTCTCCTGCCAATCTCTGTAGTCAGGTTCAGTCCAGGATCCCTTGCCATGTTCTCCCGCTAGGCTCTGTCTCTAGGCTCCAAGGCCAGTCCCTCTCCAGGATCTTCTGGCATGCTCTCTCCAGTGAAGTTCTTCTGTCTCTAGAGAACGTTCTGTGTAGGTTCTGAGCCTAGGCTCTGTCTCTCTTGGTCCTGTCTTCCAAGCCCTGTGTTCTCAGTTCTGTGTTCTGAGTTCTGTGTGTTTCTGCCTTGTTACAACTGTATTTATACCAGTTGATTCAATCCTATCAATCTCTATTACAAAGGTTAGGGCGTTTCTTATCTCCATTCCAGGGAGAAAAGATTATGTAGTTTAAGCATGATTGTTCGTAGTTAAAGGGATTAATTACCCGCCTGGCACTTAGTTGAGGGGTTTTATTCCCTCCCTAACTTCAGGGGAAAATCCCTACCTGGGGAAAACAACCTTTCTCAGAGACCTTGGTTAAAACACATAGTGCCAAGAAGGTGAGCAAACATATTAAGAACAGTATGCCATATATGCCAGGTCCCTTGAAACAGCAAGGATGGACCGGCTCCCGGCAAATTCCCCCTTTTTTATTTTTTAAAAGCAAGCATTAAAAAGAAAAACCTGAAATGCTCTCTTGTATCCATTTTAAGAGTAGGATTGGCACTTTCCGCTATTACCTGAGTCCTGATCTATCATCCCAGGGAGAGCTTGCCAATCCTGCACTTTCCCAGGGTAGAAAGGCTGCAGTGAGGTTAAGGATAAGGCTCCTTGGGCCTACCTTCTCCCATGCCTCTACATTTACCTTTCCTTCCTCAGAAAAGCATGGACATACTTCTTGTATAAAACGTTCTGTCTGACTGGGAGTAACCTTAATTCCTCTGCTAGCAAGCACATATGTTAAAAGATCAATACAGAGTCTTTTTTCTTTGGACTCAGTATGGCACATCTTCTCAATCTAAGAATCAATACAGAGTCTTCTTTCTTTGGACTCAGTATGGCACATCTTCTCAATCTAAGAATCAATACAGAGTCTTCTTTCTTTGGACTCAGTATGGCACATCTTCTCAATCTAAGGATCAATACAGAGTCTTCTTTCTTTGGACTCAGTATGGCACATCTTCTCAATCTAAGTTCTGTACTATCCACCTTCTTACCCTACTTATCCTCTATAGGGGGGTCTGTAGCACCCTGGTGGAGTCCTATCCGTCCCGAGTGTGGGGTTCTCAATGGGGGGGGCTTACCTAAGGGAATCCTGTTCCAGGGGTTCCCAAAGGTGTGGACGGATTCGGCGAAGACTATCCACCCTTTTCCTACGGTGGAGTCTGATCCGTCCCGAGTGTGGGGGTTCTCAATGGGGGAGGGGGGCTTACCTAGGGGAATCCTGTTCCAGGGGTTCCCAAAGGTGTGGACGGAGTCGGCGAAGACTATCCACCTTCTTCCTACGGTGGAGTCCGATCCGTCCCGAGTGCGGGGCGCTTACCTAGGGGTCCCTGTTCGGGCGCCATATGCTGGGGTCCAACCCCAGCGGGTCCAGGGGTCCCCAAAGGTGTAGACGGAGTCGGCGAAGAAGGAATGACATGGAGACAGCGTTCAGTTGATCAGCAGCCTAGCCAGGATCTCTAACCCGGATCTCCAGAGAGGTTGTGCTTCAGATCTCCAGCGAGGTTCTGTAGCCATGTTCCCTCGCTAGGTTCTCCAGCCAGGTTCTGTCCAGGCTCTCCAGTCAGGTTCAGTGTCCAGGTTCCAGTCAGGTTCTCCTGCCAATCTCTGTAGTCAGGTTCAGTCCAGGATCCCTTGCCATGTTCTCCCGCTAGGCTCTGTCTCTAGGCTCCAAGGCCAGTCCCTCTCCAGGATCTTCTGGCATGCTCTCTCCAGCGAAGTTCTTCTGTCTCTAGAGAACGTTCTGTGTAGGTTCTGAGCCTAGGCTCTGTCTCTCTTGGTCCTGTCTTCCAAGCCCTGTGTTCTCAGTTCTGTGTTCTGAGTTCTGTGTGTTTCTGCCTTGTTACAACTGTATTTATACCAGTTGATTCAATCCTATCAATCTCTATTACAAAGGTTAGGGCGTTTCTTATCTCCATTCCAGGGAGAAAAGATTATGTAGTTTAAGCATGATTGTTCGTAGTTAAAGGGATTAATTACCCGCCTGGCACTTAGTTGAGGGGTTTTATTCCCTCCCTAACTTCAGGGGAAAATCCCTACCTGGGGAAAACAACCTTTCTCAGAGACCTTGGTTAAAACACATAGTGCCAAGAAGGTGAGCAAACATATTAAGAACAGTATGCCATATATGCCAGGTCCCTTGAAACAGCAAGGATGGACCGGCTCCCGGCAGCGTGAAGCAGTGTTTGCACATAGTAGCTCTCAGTAAATTTTGAGTAAGTGAAATTATAAGAGCAACTTCCTTTGCTCTCTATATTTTTTTTCTACCTCCGGAGTCAGAAAATAAAGTCTTGGGGTTTGTACCTCTTAGTTAAACCATTGAATTGCACCTGAACAAAACAAACAAACAAAAAAAACACAGACCTATACTTATTTCATTAATATAGGGGCCAAAGGATGTCTGCTAACTTTTAGATGACATGACAAACTTACTAAATAGGTATAAACCCTGAGTCTTGGCAGTCAATAAATGTAATTATTATGCATTAATATATGTAGATTTCATGTGACAAAAGGAAATCTCTGATTCAAAAGGCTGAAAATGACAGGATAAGAAAATAATGGCTACTAGCAGCTGAGGAGATTGTGTCCCTGTTGTGAATTTGGGCTGGTTTTAGAGAATATGCCAAATGCTGATATAGTAGGAGGAAAGATTTAATAGAAGAGTTTACATTTCCAGTCTTAGAAGCTATTCTGCTATGCTTCATATTAGTTGAATCATCACTTATAGGAAAGAAAGTGTCCATTTACCTAAATTTTATAGACAGACTAGGGGCCCAGTGCATGAATTCATGCACCTTGAAATGAACTGTGGGCCATGAGACTGCGATAGGCACAGGAGTGGGTCTTGGCCCATCCTCCCCACCCCCACCAACTCCCCCACCGTGGCCCCCGGCTCCTGTCTGCTGCCAGCCCCACTCCTGCCGCCACCATTCCCACGTGCTGATGGTACCGGCTCCGCTTGCATCTGTTGACAGCGTGGAGTGATTGGGGCCAGCACCAGCAGCAGGTGCGAGCAGTGCCGGTGCTGTCAGCAGGTGCAAGCGGCATCTGCTGCTCCGATGGCCCCTCAGGAGCAGGAGGAGGTGGAGAAGCCCTCAGGGGCGATCAAGGCCAGCAGCCACTGCTCACACTCACTGATGGCGTCGAGTGATTGGGGCCGGTGCTGGGCACTGGCAGTGGGTGCAAACGGTGGCTCTGGTGCCAGCTGTGGGTGCAAGGGGGCCAGTGTCGGCAGCAGGTGCGAGCGCTGGGCTGGACTGAAGTGTGCAAGAACAAAGAATTTTCAGTAACCACCAGAGGCTCGCCCCGATGAAAATGACCGGTGCCCCGCCATGGTCTGGCACCCCTGCTCACCTGCTCCACCATCCTGTTGTGGCCAACACCCACCATGTTCCACACACACCCCCTGGTGGTCAGTGCATGTCGTACCGACCAGTTGTTTGGTTGTTTGTTTGTTCCGATTGTTCCACCATTTGGTCTATTTGCATAGTAGCCTTTTATTATGTAGGACTAGAGACCCAGTGCACAAAAATTTGTGCACTGGGGCGGGGGGGTCCCTCAGCTTGGCCTGTGCCCTCTCGCAGTCTGGGACCCCTCGGGGGATGACCACTTGTTGGCATAGGCCTGCTCCCCGGGGGAACTGGGCCTAAGCTGGCAATCAGACATCCCTCTGGCAGCCCGGGAGCCCTCGGGGGATGTCCACTTGCCAGCGGGGAGCAGGCCTAAGCTCAGTCAGACATCCTTAGTGCTGCTGAGGAGGCAGGAGAGGCTCCCACCACCACTGCTGTATTGGCAGCTGTTAGCCTGGCTTGTGGCTGAGCAGAGCTCCCCCTGTGGGAGCGCACTGACCACCAGGGGGCAGCTCCTGCATGCAGCGTCTGCCCCCTGGTGGTCAGTGTGTTTCATAGTGACCAGTCATTCCCAGTCGTTCTGCTGTTAGGGTCAGTTTGCATATTACCCTTTAATTATATAGGATAGAGGCCTGGTGCATGGGTGGGGGCTGGCTGGTTTGCCCTGAAGGGTGTCCCGGATCAGTGTGGGGGTCCCATTGGGGTGCCTGGCCAGCCTGGGTGAGGAGCTGATGGGTGTTTTCAGGCTGGTCACACCCCCTTCAGGATGGGGGTCCTCACTGGGGTGCCTGGCCAGTCTGGGTGAGGGGCTGATGGCTGTTTTCAGGCTGGTCAAGCCTCCCCCTGCAGTGGGGACCCTCACCCCATGGAGGTTTGGCCAGTCCGGGTGAGGGGCTGAGGGCTGTTTTCAGGCTGGCCAAGTCCCCTGGCGATGGAAGCTCCCAGCCTTTCCTTTTTTTCTATTCTGGGATTTATTTACCTTCTATAATTGAAACTTCTTTGCCTTCAGTGGAGCTCAGAGCTGGCTGCGGCAGGCGGGAAGCTTGGCTTCCTCCATCACTGGAGCAACCAAGCCTCCTGCTTGCTCCAGCTCTGTGGCTGCCGGCCGCCATCTTGGTAGGGCTAATTTGCATATAATTGCTCTGATTGGCTGGTGGGAGTGGCTTAAGGCATAGTGAAGGTACAGTCAGTTTGCATGTTTGTCTTTTATAAGATTAGATAATATAGGATGATGAAGCTAACTTTCAAAAAGTAGCACTTTATATTTTTTTTAAATAAATCTTTATTCAAAGAAGAACTAACACTTATACTCCTCAAACTATTCCAAAAAATCCCATAGGAAGGAACACTTCCAAGCTCTTTTTATGAGGCCAGCATTATCCTTATTCCAAAACCAGTTATTGGCCTATTCAGGTTTTCTGATTTTTCCTGATTCAGTTTTGGGAGATTGTATTTTTCTAGGAATTTGTCTACTTCATCCACATTATCCAACTTGTTGGCATATAGTTGTTCATAGTATTTTCTTAAAATCCTTTGTATTTCTGTGGTGTCAGTGATTACTTCTCCACTTTCATTTCTGATTTTATTTATTTGGGTCCTCTCTGTTTCTTCATGAGTCTGGCTAATGGTTCACCAATCTTATTTATCCTTTCAAAGAACCAGCTCTTGGTTTAATTGATTTTTTTTTTTTTGGTATTTTTTTTAGTCTGTGTCATTTATTTCTGCTCTAATCTTTATTATTTCCTTCCTTCTACTTACTCTGGGATTTTCTTGTTCTCTTTCTAGTTCTTTAAGTTGTAGGGTTAAATAGTTTATTGCTGATTTTTCTTGTTTTTTTGAGGTATGTTTGTAATACTATGAACTTCCCTCTCAGCACTGCTTTTGCTGTATCCCAGACAATTTGGGTTGTGTGTTCATTTTCATTTGTTTCCAGGAAGTTTTTTATTTCTCTCTTGATCTCATTAGTAACCCATTCATTGTTTAATAACATGCTATTTAACCTCCATGTGTTTGAATGTTTTGGGGTGTTTTTACTGTAGTTGATTTCTAATTTAATTCCACTGTGATCTGAGAAGATGCATGATATGAACGTATCGAGACTTGTTTTGTGTCCTAACATGTGGTCTATCTTTGTGAATGACCTGTGTGCACTTGAGAAGAATGTACATTCTGCAGCTTTGGGGTGAAATGTTCTATAAATGTCAACTAAATACCTATGATCTAGTGCAGGGGTGGGCAAACTTTTTGACTCGAGGGCCACAATGGGCCGGAACAAAAGCATGGATGGAGTGTTTGTGTGAGCTAATATAAATTCAAAGTAAACATCATTACATAAAAGGGCACGGTCTTTTTTTTTTTTTTTTTTTTTTTTTTAGTTTTATTCATTTCAAATGATCTAGTGTGTCCTTTAGAGTCACTGTTTCCTTGTTAATTTTTTGTCTAGAAGATCTATCCAGTGAAGTAAGCTGGGTGTTCAAGTCCCCTGCTATGATTGTATTGTTGTCAGTCTCTTCTTTAAAGTCCTCTAGAAGTTTTTTATATATATTTAGGTGCTCCTATATTGGGTGCATATGTGTTTACCAGGGTTATATCCTCTTTTTGGATCAATCCCTTTAGTATTATGTAGTGACCTTTGTTGTCTCTTGTGATGGCCTTCATTTTGAAGTCTATTTTGTCAGATATGAGTATTGCTACTACAGCTTTTTTTTTTTCTTTTCTATTTGCATAGAAAAATTTTCCCCATCCCTTCACTCTCATCCTGTGTCTTTTGTTCTGAGGTGGGTCTCTGATAGACAGCATATAGTTGGATCATGGTTTTGTATCCATTCAGCTACCCTATGTCTTTTAATTGGAGCATTTAAACCATTTACATTTAAGGTTATTATTGATA
This sequence comes from Myotis daubentonii, assembly GCF_963259705.1. Lineage (NCBI taxonomy): Eukaryota > Metazoa > Chordata > Mammalia > Chiroptera > Vespertilionidae > Myotis > Myotis daubentonii. Next base: position 19,449,104 of record NC_081848.1, on the reverse strand, counting down.
GGTATGTTTATTGCCATTTAAATTCTGTATGTCTGGGTTTCTCTCTCTATTTCTTCTTCTCATTACAGCAATCCCTTTAGCATTTCTTGTAATGCTGGCTTGGTGGTGATGAACTCCTTTAGTCTTTTTTTTTTGTCCGGAAAGCTCTTTATTTGACAGTCTATTTTGAATGATAGCCTTACTGGATGTAGTAATCTTGGTTTCAGATCCCTGCTCTCCATTACCTTGAGTACTTCATGCCATTCCCTTCTGGCCTGTAGTTTCTGATGAGAAATTAGGTGTCAGCCTTATGTGAACTCCTTTGTAGATAACAGTTTGCTTTTCTCTTGCTGCCTTTAAGATTCTCTGTCTTTAATTTGTGGCATTTTAATTAAAATGTGTCTGGATGCCCTAACCGGTTTGGCTCAGTGGATAGAGTGTCGGCCTGCGGACTCAAGGGTCCCGGGTTTGATTCCAGTCAAGGGCATGTACCTTGGTTGCGGGCACATCCCCAGTAGGGAGTTTGCCGGAGGCAGCTGATCGATGTTTCTCTCTCATCGATGTTTCTAACTGTCTATCCCTCTCCCTTCCTCTCTGTAAAAAATCAATAAAATATATTTTAATAAAATGTGTCTGGACATGGGCCTGTTTGGGTTCTTCTTGCTTGGGGTTCTCTATGCCTCCTGTACTTGTGTGAATTTTGCCTTTACCAGGTTAGGGAAGTTTTCTGTCATTATTTCTTGAAACACATTCTCTATCTCTTTCTCCCTTTCTGCCTCTTCTGGCACACCTGCTACTTGAATATTGTTTTGTTTCATGTCCCACAGCTCCCTTAAGCTGTCCTCCTGTTTTTTAATTGTTTTTTCCTTTTGGTTCTCTGATTACATGATTTTTTTCAACCCTGTCATCTAATTCACTGATTCGGTCCTCAGCTTCCCCTAATCTGTCATGTATTCCTACCACTGTCTTCTTTATTTGTGTTATGTCATTCTTTATTTCCGACTGTTCTTTTTTCATAGTTATTATATATTTTTTTCATGCTGTTGAGCATCTTTACCATCATTACTCTGAACTCTGTTTCAGATAAATTTCTTATCTCCGTTTCATTTATCTCCTCTTATACAAAATTCTCTTGTACTTTCATTTGTGGGTTGTTTCTTTTCTCATTTTGGCTCCCTGTTTGGGTTTGTGACTGTGTATTAGGTAGATCTGCTACTGTCTCTCAATCTCTAGTGTAGGACAGTGTCAAATGCTGTTTCTGACTAATTAGATCAGGCAAGGACTAAAAGCCTCCAGAGACTGCCTCTGACTGTAAACTGATAGGATTCCTTTTGATCTGTCCTCAGGCAATTGCCACAGGTATGGCAAGAGTTTTTTCCAAGGTGGTAGGGTAATTGTTTCTGCCTGGAGGCTAATTGTTATTCTCAGTTTAGTAAGGGACAAGGTGTTTTCCAATAGGGTGGGTCAGCTGTCTTCCTCCAGGCAATGTGGCCTGTATAGCAATTGTCTTTGAGAAAGATTACCCCTGCAGCATGAGGGAATGGCTCAGCACAGGAAACTGGAGTGTCTGCTTTCTGAGCTCTAACCTCAAAGCCCTCAATCCTGGCTTCTGGCTCACACAGCTCTAGTCCACTCTGCTGTTCCTATGAGCGCAAGTTAGGCGGCTCCACAGGGAATTTTATACATTGGACCTTTAAGAGCGTGTCTGAATTCCCTGCTGTCTCTCCATGGCAGACAGCTACCCTGCTGCTTTTCACAGCCAGGTGTTATGTGGATACCCTTCTCAGTTCTGGTGCTCTCTGCTGATGGGCCCAGCTTGGGGATTAGACCCCAGAGTTCTCAGTGGCAACCCCCCCACACCTGAGATATCTCTCCGGAACTTCAGATATCTCTCCAGAACTGTGGGAGCCCAGTCAGCCCTTTTGCACCTCCGTCCCTCCTACCAGTCTCTATGCGGTCTCCAGTTTTGGTCCTCAGTTATCAGGGTTCTCTCCAGCGAGTCTTCTGTTGATTATTCATTAAGATTTTCTGTATTTTGGCTGTATTTCCAGTTTGGACCAGGGAGCATGTCCATGCCAAAAAGTAGTCCTTTTAAAAGCACTTCTGAAAGGAGTTACTTGTGTCATCTGATCTAAAGCAGGCTCCCCGGGATGTGTGGGATCTCTGTTCTCCATGCCTGGTGCCAGCATCAGGAACCTCAGTGACACTGTTTTACACTGTTGGGCAGCAAAGGTCTCGGGAAGCACATTACTGGGGACGCTTGGCCCTGAGCTTCGGAGCCCACTCTCGACCCTCCAGCCATTGCTTATTTTTTCCTTTCCTTTTTGTTTAGAGACTACTCTCTTGCCTTGGGCTGACCCTCTCCTACTGTAGAAAAAAGTGCAGAGTTTGCTTTTTATTGACTGATCATCCACAGGTAGAGATATTTTACAGAGTAAATACCAGGAGTTTTTTCAGTTGGCATTTTATTGAGATTCACTTTTCCCCTCCTCTCATTATCCAATGGTGGAGATAGCTTTTATGTTATGAAAACTATCGATCATTAATATTTGTTAAATGTCAAGACTCGGGGTTTATAAAGACTTGCAAAGTCCCCGATTAGTAAGTTTGTCATTTAAATTTCAAATCAGATTGATTTGGCCTAATATACACAGTGGTAGTTTTCCGCTTGGGGAAGTTTTGCTGTGCTGTGGATTGCGTAGTTACATTTTCCATCGGGGCGCCATGATCTCCTCCCTCAAGCACACTGCAGGAGAGGAGGTGAAACACGTCATGGGTTTGACATGCTCTCGACCAGGTCATCTTTCTGCTCTCTGATCAGCTTGGCAGCTGAGCTCTCTTTAGGAGAAAGTCAGCTGACTTACATTTGACCTCTTCCGTACGCATGGCAGTTAAACCTTGTGTATCAAGGCTGTCTGGGTGGGGATGAGTGCGAGTGCACCTCTGACCGGCGATGGCCTCCTTTGGCTGGAATTTAATTATGG